>NC_086344.1:6250895-6554851 GCF_032445375.1 Bacillus rossius redtenbacheri | reverse complement strand
GGCATCGTTTCCGGCATCGGACACCAGAATGGAGGAGGTACGTCAAGCGCAGGCGTCGGACACAACATGCCAAGAACTGATAAAACTGGTTCGAAATGGATGGCCTCGCAAACCCACAGACGTGGCTCTGAACTGTCGGGCATATTGGGCTGTGCAGGGGGAATTGTCTATGGTGAAAGGCATATTGATGAAAGGAGTTACCATGGTGATACCTGGCAAGTTACGCAGGGAAATATTTAAAAGGATCCATGTCGGACATCTGGGGATAAAGAAGTGTATCGAGAGAGCCAAGGCTACAGTGTGGTGGCCTGGGATTACAAGTGACATTAAAGCACTCGTCGCCAGCTGTGTACCATGCATAAGATAAAAACCAAACAGACCAGAACCCCTGATTCCGGCGTCTTTACCACAAGTGCCATGGGAAGTGGTCGGTATGGACCTAGCGAAGAGGAACGGAAAGCATTACCTTATTATTGTTGATTACTACTTCAGATACCCTGAAATATTTGAAATGCCGACCATTACATCTGAAGCCACGATAACAAGATGCAAAGCTGCTTTTTCACGTCAAGGAATCCCGCGAGAAGTAAGGTCAGATTATGGACCCCAGTACGTGTCACAAGCTTTTAAAGATTTTGCAACAGAGTATGGCTTCACACATGTTACCCGCAGCCCATGGTATCCACAAAGTAATGGGGAAGTAGAAGCAGCGGTCAAGAATCTGAAAAATGTCATCAAGCGGTCCTCAGACCCGCATCTAGGTCTGCTGGCATACAGGAACACACCACTCTCAGACCTTCATTATAGTCAGGCACAACTTATCATGGGACAATCACTCCGAGAACCCCTACCAGTGTTGCAATCGAAGTTGTGCCCGAAAACAGTTAGAAGGGAAGACTTCCAAACCATTCATCAAAAAGCAAAACAGCATCAAATGAGAAATGTCGACAAATCACATAGAGTTCAAGAACGTAGTCCAATCTATTCTCAGGACACAGTATGGATTACAGACATAAGTACAGAGGTATGGCACAGTATGTTCATAAGGTTCCACGTTCATATCTCATCTCGGTAGATGGAAGAATACTGAGAAGAAACAGGCACCAACTCAAAGTCATCCACAAGGCAGGGTCAGGGGTAGATCAACAACGCACCAAGGAGAGGGGTAAGATTGGAATGGAGAGTCAGCCCAGAGACAATGAAGAATATCTCCAATGAGAGAACATGGAGGGAGTCTGGGACAAGAATCCAGAGGAACAAGATAACAAGAGAAATCGGTCATCATGCAAAGAGACAAAACAGAACTCAAAAGAGAGGATAGAAGAACCGACGGGAGAAGAGGCGGAGGACATTGAGGAGGAAGAGGAAGGATGGAAAGGGTGGCCAGACACAGGAAAGAGACATAATCAGAAACAAGAGAAGTCACCAGTGCGGACAAGAAGTGGTAGGGAAGTGAGGCCTAAAAACAACTTAATTTGTAACAGTGTCAAATGTGTTAACATTGCCCAAAGAGAGGAAGGTGTGTTGCATGAGGAAGTGAGAAGGTGAAGTTGGTAGTTGTGGAAGAGAGACAGTAAAAGATCGGAGAATGAGGACTTATTGTAAATGTAAAGGGGAGAATGGTGAAACACGTGGTACAATAAATGTATGTAGAGAATTGTCTGCTTTTATTGACAGCAAAACAGGCTACACTCATAAACAAAAAGTAAAGTTAATCTTGTGTTGTACACACTTTATCTACAACGAGGAAGCATGTGTGAGATAGAATAATTGTGGTATGGCTTAAAGAGACTATTACACATAACGTCTAACTGTATCATGTGTGTTTACACTCTCAGATAGGTTTTTACTCTGCACCAATGAGAGAAACAGATCTAGATGCCACACAAGGGGTAACATTATGTCTTGAAGTAGAGTATCCAACTGAGTCCTATTGGCTGTTTATTTCATGATAGGGCACACACACTCATTTTCATTTAAAACATATGTATTCCTGCCGGTCCCCATTGTCAATTGTATGTTTATATGAGCATAAAAGTTCAGTTGCTACCTGGCTTTCACCGCCATCTGTTTTTTGATGACGTTGTAGCAATGCAAGACCCATGCCCTCCCCAACTTTGGAGGGTAATTTGTATCTTTTTTTTTTTTTAGTAATCCAGTAGTATTAGCTGATAAGATGAACCAAAGTAATAGCGACCTTGTTTTTCATACTTGTAATTTGCCATTCTTAATATTCGTATAATTAATTATGATACTGGGGTTTTTTATTCTTAAAAGACATTTATTTTTTTTTACTTGTAACTTTGTTTGCTAGGTTATGGTCAGTGTGTTTTTTTCAGTATTTAATTAATTTTAGATTTGGTTTTTTATCCCTTTTTTATCTTTGGATGTAATTTAAAGCTATAATTATATTTCTGGAACATTGTATATTGTATTGGGATGAGAGACAGATGCACAACTCAGCAATGCCTTTTTATAGACTTTTTTTGTGCTAAGACATTTTGATGAGTTCTATATGCAATTATTATGATGGAAAAAACTTTAGCTGTTTACTCTCACAGGAGGCGGAAAATTATCACGTTCTTTCATTAGCCAATCAGAAAAACCTCTTTGATTTTTCATGTTTCATTTTTTACAGGAAGAGCCGCATTGCGAAGGTTAGGAAATTCATATACTGTTGTGTTCTTGAGATTGCTGTTTCGTGATTGGTCAGTGAGGTCACACACCTGCCTCTTCCATGTGTGGTAGATGCAGCTTCGTAGCCTCAAAGTGAGTTGCTAGTATTACGAAAAATGGAATAGACTTGAAAGCAAATCTGAAAAGTAATAAGTAATATGAAAAACAATATTTCTTTTTAATATTTATATTATTCTTTTGTTAATTAAAAAGAGCTATATCAGTGCCTGTTATGTAGATGACACTAATGCCGCACATCGCAGCCTTCATGGTACTCATATTGCACCTCGTTGTTCGCACACAACCAAGACCTGCCGCGCCCGTCGTAGCCGCGTCCCGCCATAATCACCTTTTGTTTACCACATGTCGCACTGCTGCCAACTTACGAAAGGACACAACACCTCCTCCCTACTAAAAGCTCCCTATCACAGTACAGTAAAACCTTGCCAAATATCTTACTACACTATGCTACACTAGTGGTACAGTACATAGTCCTCCCACTTCTTGGGTCGGTGGCTGATTCTCTGTGGGTACCGTCGTGCTCCAGCCGCCTGGTCGCTCTCCGATGGTTCCGGATCCTGGGCGAGCCGTGCATTGTCGTTCCTAGAGTCACTGGTGCCTTTGTGCTCCCATTCCACGATGGGCTCTCCCAACGCTGGTCCTCCCCTGATGCAGACGCTGGCTGGATCCCTCTCGATGGATTGCTGGATGAGCTGTTCCGCGTAGCTGGTACCGCTGCCAACGGTTTCAATCGTCTTGAATCCGCGAAAGGGGTTTGTGTCGTCCTCGCAGCTTGCGGTGTCTTCTACTGCTGCCTGTTGCCGCCTGTCATGGGTGCTGCGAGTGCCGTGCTCACCCTTGGGCTGCTCTCCCCTAGGTGGAACCTGGACCGCGGCACATTTCTCGATTGCTTCATTGGGCCCTCCCCTCGCAGGCAGGTGCCCATCTGCCTCAGCCGATCCGCTGGGCACCTTGTGCCTGATCTGATCCTTGTGGCGCCTATGCTCTCCTCCGATGTCGTCCTTGACTATAAATATCTGGTGACCCTGTGCGCTTAGTACTGTCCCAGGCAACCACTTGGCGTTCTTGTAGTAAGCCCTGTACCACACTGTGTCCCCTGCCTTGAAGTGTCTGCTATGGCGCTCAGCTGCTGGCTGTACTGAGGGCGACTTGCTGGGGTTCGGTTGAATCAGGTCCAAAGCTGTCCTAAGGGCACGACCCATGAGCAGATCAGCTGGTGTCTTGTGACTTCCAGTGACTGGGGTGGTACGCAGTGCGAACAATGTTCGTGCTAGCCGGGTCTGCCAGTCACCCGTGCCCCCCTTTTTAAGTTTCCCTTTGACCGTCTGGACCATGCGCTCTACCTGCCCATTACTAGAGGGGTGAAAAGGTGTTGTGCACACTAACCGGATACCATTTTTCCTTGCGAACACTCCCAACTCACTTGACACAAACGCGGATCCGTTGTCAGAGACCAAACATTCTGGAATCCCGTGAATGCTGAAAATGTCCCGCAGTTCGCGCACCACACATGCTGATGATGCAGACCTTACTATTCTGACTTCCGGCCACTTGGAGTAGGCATCAACAGCGAGAAGGAAAACCTTGCCCTGGAACGGCCTAAAAAAGTCTATGTGTACTCTGGCCCAAGGTTTGGTTTCTGGTTCCCAACTAGCAGGTACACGTTGGGGTGGATTGGCCCGTGCCTGTTGGCATTGCTGGCAGAGCCCTATCATTCTCTCAATGTCGTCGTCTATCTTCGGCCACCACATGTAGCTGCGTGCTATTGCCTTTGATTTCACCACGCCATTGTGAGCTGCGTGGAGCACTACTAACAGGTCCTGCCTTAGCGCCGAGGGGATAACTACTCTGCTGCCCCAAAGGATGCACCCCTTGTACAGGGACAACTCATCCCGTCGTGTCAAGTACGGGCGGAGCTCATCAGCCACTGCGCCACTCTGTGGCCAGCCGCCACCGCAATACTTCTTGACCGCACCCAGTACTGGATCTGCCTCTGTAAGTGCAGCAATCCTGGCTGCTTCAATTGGGGGATCTGGCAATGCCTCCAACATCAACACGTCTCTCGCAGCGGGCACTTGGACTTCTGTAACCTTCAACGGCAACCTGCTTAAAGCATCCGCATGCGCAATGCTCTGTCCTGGCCGATATGTGATCCTGTAATCGAACATGGACAGTAACTGGCTCCAACGTAGCAACCTTGGCGATAGAAAATCTGGCGTTTGCCTGGTGGGGTCCAGCAACTGCAACAGGGGTTGATGGTCTGTGATAATTGTGAAGGGTCTCGCTGTCACATATTGCCTGAACTTTACCACCCCAAACATTACTGCGAGCGCTTCCTTATCTATTTGTGCGTAGTTACGCTCATGTTTGTGCAATGTGCGCGACCCGAAAGCTATGGCTTTCTCACTCCTATCCTCTTCCATATGAGCCAGAACTGCCCCCACGCCGTACTCTGAAGCATCACATGTCAATGACACAGGCCTCGTTGCATCGTAATGTACTAAGACTGCGTCTGACTGAAGAAGCTCTTTTACAGCGTGGAAAGCTTCTTCATGAACCTCAGTCCACTCCCATTTATGCCCAGCATCCAGGAGACGGTGAAGTGGTTCGGCTATGCTGGCCTTACCCTGAAGGAAACGGTCGTAGAAGTTGAGTAGCCCTAAAAAAGCCTGTAGTTCCCTTTTGCAGGTGGGTGCCGGTGCATGGTGTATAGCATCCACTTTGGCTGTCGTTGGGTGTATGCCAGCACTGTCTACGCTGAACCCCAAAAATTGAACGGATGATGCGGCAAACACGCATTTATTCTCCTTCAATCGTAACCCAGCTGCCTCTAACCGACCCAGGACCTGGTTGACCCGCTGCCAGTGTTGCTCAGCGGTCGCTCCCATGATGAGGATGTCGTCTAACAGCACCGCGACTCCTTCTATCCCTGCTAGTAAGGTTTCCATCAGTCTCTGGAACACCGCCGTGGCACACTTGATGCCGAAGGGCAACCGCCTGACCCGATACAGACCTTTCATGGTGTTTACCGTCAGTAGGTCGGCGGTGTACTCATCCACGGACACCTGCAAGTATGCATCAGCCAAGTCTAATTTAGTAAACATCTTACCACCGGCCAATTTGGAAAAAGCCTCATTTGTAGTTGGTAAAGGGTAAGTCTCGCTTTGGCACACCTGATTCACAGTACACTTGTAATCGCCGCACAATCTGACAGAACCATTTGCTTTGCATACAGCAACAATGGGTGTTGCCCACTTAGAATACGCTACTGGCTCAAACACTCCCTGTTCCACAAGTCTGTCTATCTCTTTGCTTACGGCATCGCGCAGTGCAAATGCCACAGGCCGACACTTACGAAAAATTGGTCTGGCATCTGGCTCAATGTCTATGCTCACTGGGGGCCCTGCATAATGCCCCAGGTCTGCGCTGGCAAACACATTGGGGTGCTGTGCGGCCATGCTTGCTGCTAACGAGTGCATGGTGTGCACCCCTTCCACTGAAATTCCGAGGGGCTCTAGCCAGCTCCGCCCCAGTAGACTCGGTCCACGCCCATCTGCCACTAAGAGTGGTAACTGTACATCTGCAACATTCGTCTGTACACGCACTTCCAGTGCCCCTAATACCCGCAGCTTCTCCTGGGACCAAGTGTGGAGAAGAAGATTCGCGGCCTTAAGCTCTGGTCTGCTCGGCCATAACCTCTCAAATGTTTCGCTACTTATAACGGTAAATCCGGCCCCTGTGTCCACCTCCATTTCTAGGTCTTTACCGTCCACCTGTACCCACATTTTGAATGGCGGGTGATTCCTGGGGGTGCTTGCCTGTAACTGGTAGAGACTGTACAGGCTAGAGTGCTCGCCGGCTGGATCTGGTCCATCCGCTACATGAAAAGCCCCGCTACTAGGGTTTGTTTTGGCCCCTCTTGATGTCCCCTGCACCCTGGAACCGTGTTTCTGTTTCGATATGCATGCCCGTTCAAGGTGTCCCAGCTTGGAACAATAATTACATTTTGAGGAACGGTGTTTGCAATTCTCTGGACTGTGCGATCCATTACAGCGCCAGCAAGCCTGCCGCTCGAGTGTGCGCCTGTGTGGCCCGTCCTCACAAACCAGGTTAGACTTGTTCTGTCCGGTGTGCCGGTCCTTGGAGGTACCTAGGCCTAACCGATTTACTGCTCCCATCAAACCGCTCACTTCCCCTCTTAGATCACTTGCGTTCCGACCCGCTGCTTCGGCCGCAGTCGCCATGTCCAGGGCGGACTGGAAGGTTAAATCGACCTTGCCCAACATTGTGTGCTGCAGTGTCCTGTCGCGCACCCCGCACACCAGGCGGTCCCGTAACACTCTGTTCAAATCTGTGAAGTTACAGTGGGCCGACAGACGCCGTAGCTCGGCCATATACTCTGAGATGGACTCACCCTCCTGTTGATCTCGCTTGTGGAATTTGTAAGTTTCCACGATTTCGCTCGGCTTGGGGTTGAAATGATTGGACAATGCTGCTAAAATGTCCTTAATATCCACTTCACTGGTAGCTTTCGGCAGGCACAACGACGCCACTAAAGTGTACAATTCGGCCCCGCATACCGTAAAAAATATGGCTCTCTGCTCCTCTTTGTCCGTAATCTTATTCACTATAAACAGGTATTTCACCCGTTCCACGTACGTCTGCCAGGCATCCCGGCCCGGAACAAACTCACCAACGAGTTCCACGACGCCATCTAGGTTATGCTGCCGCGGATTATCAACGTGCCCGATGCGACCCGAAAACGCGTGGTTATTCCGACCTCGTCGCCAGTGTTATGTAGATGACACTAATGCCGCACATCGCAGCCTTCATGGTACTCATATTGCACCTCGTTGTTCGCACACAACCAAGACCTGCCGCGCCCGTCGTAGCCGCGTCCCGCCATAATCACCTTTTGTTTACCACATGTCGCACTGCTGCCAACTTACGAAAGGACACAACAGTGCCAAACATTGAAAATTTAATAAAACTAATTTACTGTAAAGCTAAATACTTTTTCATTGGATTGATTAGGCAATACACAATAACACAGTTATTATTATAGATAAGTGTTTATAATTTTTATCTATTAACACCAACATAAAAAATTCTGTTTATAATTAAAAACCGGTTATTTATTTGCTTTTAATGTATTAATTTTTTACTTTACTGTGTTTAAATTGTTTCGAATTTCTGTTTTTTTTTTAATTTCTTTTTAATCTTTAACATTTTCATATATTGATCTTTAAAAATTATGTTATCTAGTTCAACATAATTTTTCAATATAAGGATTGAATTGAGAATTTCCTATATTTTTTCAAGTTGCTTGAAATTTTTTTCCAAAAAAATGGTTCTTGCTATTTCTGGTATACAATTTTTCCCGTAAAGTTTGTGAACATGCTATCGTTTTGATGCATGCCAATAACCTTGGGGTAGCCTTCGCTGTACAAGAAGCCGACCTCCGTAGCGCAGTCGGATGCACACCAGCTTGCGGTGCGAGGGGTTCTGGGTTCGAGTCCCGGGTAAGGCATGGGTGTTAATTTACGTACAGAGATTTGATTGATAAAATATGATAAAGAAAGCTTCGAATAAGGACACATTACCCTATGGCCGTGAGCTTCAGACTGTAGGCCACTATCAAAAGCTGCACAAGAGATGATAATGACCGAATGCACCCAAAGAATTCACTTCGGCCAAATTCGGGATGTTGTTTTTCTGTTGACCCAAAATATAAACATGGCCATCGTCCGCTATCTTGGCAGTTACTAAATACTAATGAAAATACTCAAATTAAAAATTTTAAGGCAAGAAATTGTGCTATATTTGGTAAGATGTTTAATTATTGTCATTAGGATTCCATTTCTGTGTTTGAAAATATTTGGTTATTAAGTTAGGCATTGGAAGATACGTAGTTCCATACATGCAGTCATTGTTGTTACATATTTGCGTCGTATTTACTTTTAAAATACGTGATGCTTATCAGAAAGTGAATGCGTCATTGATAAGTAATGGGGTGACGTATGGCTCGAGCATATGATTTGAGGATTTTCAGGGTTGTTGATATAATCATTATTATTTTATATGATTTGATTTTAGCTCTAATATTTGGGCCTTTTCTATATATTGTACCAGCTGTATGCTGTGGTAGCTATTTACTTCTTGCTCTAAAGAATATTTAAACTTCATAGATCTCAGAGCTGAATTGTTAAATTATGTGATCAGCACAAGGCAAGCTTGTCAACCCCCGAGGGCCCCGCACCAGCCCTTGTATTATTGAAGCAAATGTTTGTCATAAATCTGTAGACTCCTATTCATTTTATAATATGAACATAATTTATACAAAATTTGATAAGAACATCAAAATTTCAGAAAAGACATTAGCAAAAACTTTCTTTAAATTGATGTTCCAGACTGGCTTAAAAACAGTTATAGAGTATATTTTTATTTTCATTATTTTGTGCTCTGAATTATTATAAATAGTATTTTTTGACAGTGTTTGTCATTATATTTTGTTTCTTCAGAGTGCCATTTGTTAAGACCTATTAACTACATAATCAGTACTTGTAAATAGCTTGTTTGTTGCAGGTATGTGAAGAAATTAGAACATTACCCACCTTACATTGAACTACTGGCTATATAAAGAATAATTATATCAATCCTCATTGTAACTGTGGTTTTATTGAGAAAGTTATTTCAATGGCTTTTTAATGAATGCTAGAAATTAATAAAGGTATAATAAAAATGTTTTCTGAAGGAAAAAAAAGTGTGTTTTTAGAACATTATATTTCAACAATATGAAATGTCAATAATATCTCTGATGCTATCAATGAGAAGATCTTATGACTTTACAATTTTATAACATAGGTATCTTCTGAATGCATTGAGAGTTTGTTGTAAAAGAAAGTGTAAGACTTGATGCTGTGAAAAATTAGTGTTTATATGTTCAGTGTGCCCTACATATTTTCCTTCATGCCACATCACATAATTGAATATCTTTATAAACTAACTATTAACATATATATTCATCTAATGTTTCTTTGTGGCATATGGTAGATAAAAAAAATGTCACTTGAGATACATTCACCCACTTTACTACAGATAAACTAAACTGGAAAAAACAGTTAGGAAAGGAACATGGATAGTTCTTGAAAATATTTTTGGGAAGGGCTGTTACGTACCGTTTAAATAACTTAATGGCTGTTTAAGATAAAATAACAAAATGGCAACACAATATGTCAACCTTTAAAAATTACTTTACATGCACACTTTGTTCAAAATGGCTTCAAACAGTTTATCTTTTTGTATGTAATATAATGAAAAAGAAAATACATATAATATTTTCATAAGCCACATGACTGTTGGAACTGTAGTGTATAAGTGTAGGGAAAGTGACTGTGCAGAGAGACTGTAAGGAGGGCCAGGTTGGCAGGACTGTAGAGGGTAGGCAGTAAGGATGATGGCGGACAAGAACTGTGAATGTATGTGGCTAGTGTATGAAAATAAATAAAGAAAATACAAAATTGGCGACGAGGATAAAAACAACCGTTATATAAACGTCAACAAAAAAAATGAGCAGAAACAATGGGGTTGATAGGACACATCGGGGAATTTAATCCTGATAATGAAGATTTCGGGTCATACATAGAACGACTGGAACAATTCTTTCTTGTTAACAACACAAAAGACCCTGATAAAGTGCCGTTGTTCATCACCTTGGTAGGTGCAAAAACGTACGAAATTTTGAAAAATGTGCTTCTTCCGGCGGCTCCGACATCAAAGTCGTTCGTTGAATTAGTGGAAGTGCTGACTCGCCATTTTTCGCCGGCACGGATGATTATCGCTGAACGCTATAAGTTCCACAAACGTGACCAGCAGGCAATGGAATCGGTGTCGCAATACATCATGGAACTTAAGAAGTGTGCAAAGCCATGTGATTTTGGAACGTTTCTGGACGATGCGCTGCGTGATCGCCTTGTTTGTGGGTTAAGTTGTGACATGACACAAAGGAAACTGTTCACTGAGCCGAACCTCAACTTCGAGAAGGCATGTACTATTGCACTCAGCATGGAATTAGCTACTTCACAAACGAAACTACTACAACCGGCAGATGCAGTTAACAAGCTATCAACGAGACGTACAGACGAAAACAACTCACGAGGCATCTATCAACCGAACGTCCATGCCTCAGGCCATGGCAAGGCAACGAGGCAGGTAAAATCGACAGAAAAATCGCGGTGCTCACGTTGTGGTCGGGAACACGCACATGAGCGGTGCCCAGCATTAAATTGGAGTTGTTTCCAGTGTGGAAAAAAAGGGACACGTATCCCGTGTATGTCGGAGTAAACAAGTTCATAAAGTGATCGAAACAGACAGCTCCGGTGACGAATCAGTGGGACCAGTGGTAATTAAACACCTACACAGACAGGTGCGAGGTAAAGGGGCGCAGATGAATGCTGTGAATAATCCGCTCACAGTAGTTGTCCCAGTTGATCACCATAGGTTAGAAATGGAAGTCGATAGTGGGGCAAGTGTGACCATTGTGTCAGTAGCAACATATAAGACTATGTTTCCCAAAGTCAAGTTGCAGCACTGTGACTTGACACTTAAAGTGGTCACTGGAGATTGTTTGAAAGTAGTAGGCAAAATCCAAGTAAATGTGGTAGGCGAAAATGGACAACAGCACAGTTTGCCTCTTGTAGTGACAGCATCGCGCCGTAAAACGGCCCCACTTTTAGGTAGAGACTGGCTAGATAAAATATTACCCCACTGGAGAAAACAGTTGTGTATGGGTGCAGATAAGATCATTAGGGAGGAAGTACTGACACCTTCGAATAACAGTGCCAGTGTAAACAAAACTGTAGGGCTGACAACGAAGTCCTGGGAACAAGAACTACAAGAAAAGTTTCCTGTAATATTTGAAGAGAAGTCGACGAGTGCTATACAACAGTTCCAGGCGCACCTAGTGCTAAAGAAGAATGTAACACCTGTCTTTCACAAGGCCTACTCAGTACCTTATGCATTGAAACAGCAAGTGGAAGACCAACTGAGGGACCTGCAGAAGTTAGGAAAAATTGTGCCAGTGAAACACAGTGAGTGGGCGAGTCCAATTGTAATGGTGAGAAAGAAATCTGGGGCTTTTAGGCTGTGTGTTGATTGCAAGGTGTCATTAAACAAAGTTTTAAATGTAGATTTATATCCACTGCCAAGGCTAGATGATGTTTTTGCAAAGTTGGCTGGAGGACAGATATTTACTGTGCTGGACCTCAGTAATGCCTATTAGCAACTAGAAGTTGGGCAGGAATCTAGGAAATACCTCACAATAAACACACACCTGGGTCTCTTTCAATGGACTCGTCTACCATACGGTGTTGCAAGTGCACCTGCAATCTTCCAGTCTGTAATGGATAGGGTGTTACAAGGGTTGGAGGGGGTGATGTGTTATATTGATGATGTCTTGATTATAGGTAAGTCATATGAAGATTGTAAACATAAGGTAGAACAAGTGTTAGAGCGTATCAGTAGCTTTAACATTAAGGTCAATATGTCAAAGTGCCAGTTCTTTAAGGAATCAGTAGATTATTTAGGGCATAGATTGGACAAAGATGGTGTGCATCCAACCTCTCAGAAGGTTCAGGCGGTGGAAAGGGTAGCGGTGCCTAAAAATGTAGAGCAGCTAAGATCATTTCTAGGAATGATACAATTCTACCACAAATTCTTCCCAATGTTGTCAAGTAAGCTAAAACCCCTCTTATGAGCTGACACAATCAAACAGGGTATGGAATTGGACTGAGGAGTGTCAAACAGCATTTGAGTGGTCCAAACAAGCACTAACATCTGAAACACTGCTAACGCACTTTGATCCGAACCTACCGATAGTAGTGGCTTGTGATGCCTCACCTTACGGAGTAGGAGCGGTCTTGAGTCACCGGGTAAACGGAGAAGAAAAACCAGTAGTCTTTGCTTCCAGCACCTTATCCAAGGCAGAGCAAAACTACTCCCAAATAGATAGAGAGGCATTGGCCATTATATTTGCCGTAAAACGATTTCACAAATATTTGTATGGACAGAAATTTACGTTGCTCACAGACCACCAACCTTTACGAAGGCTTTTGGGTCATGAGCAGGGGATCCCTACATTAGCCAATACTAGATTACAGCGATGGGCGGTCATACTAGCATCATATAACTATGTGATAGAGTATAGAAGGGGGTCTCTGATGGCAAATGCGGATGCTCTGTCCCGTTTGCCAGTGTTGAATGCAGCAGGGGAAGGGGTATATTCGTTCAGTGCAACCTTGACTAGCCCAGTTGATGCGCAGGCATTGGCAGAAGCCACAAAAGTAGACCCAGTACTGTCCAGAGTATTGAATGCAACAAGATCAGGTTGGCCTAATAGCATTGTTGACATAAACATAAAGCCCTATTTTCGTAGGAGGCTGGAGTTAGCCTGTCAAGAGGGATGTTTAACCTGGGGTGATAGAGTTGTTATCCCATTCGGGCTTCAACACGAAGTTTTGAAACTTCTACATGCCGAACACCCAGGTATCGTACGGATGAAAATGCTGGCTCGTTCTATGGTATGGTGGCCCACCTTAGACGATGACATAAAACAAACAGTGGAGAGATGTGAAGCTTGTCAGAGTGTGATGAATGTGAGGAATGATATTCCAACAGTGGCGTGGCCTGACACTTCTGAGGTATGGGAGAGGATCCACGTGGATTTTCTGGAACATGAAGGAGTAACAATACTGATTTTGTGTGATCAGTTTTCCAAATGGATTGAAGCTTGGGTAATGCAGAAAACAACTGCAGGCTGTGTCATTGAAAGGCTACGATCTTGCTTCGCCATTTTTGGAATACCATTGACTCTAGTGTCTGACAATGGGCCACCGTTTAATTCGGGAGAATTTAGTACCTTTTGTCGAGCAAAATGGCATTCGGGAAATGAAAAGTCCACCATACCACCCACAATCTAACGGGTTAGCCGAAAGGGCGGTGCAAACCCTTAAACAAAACTTAAAAAAACAGGTCATCGACAACAAAAAATGCAGCCAAATAGTTGACATGCAACACAGATTGCAAAATTTTCTATTTGCATATCGGAATACTCCATGCTCCGTAACCAAGCAGAGTCCTGCAGAAATCATGTTCAAACATAAACCTCGCACACGGCTTACGATGTTAAAACCACACAGGAAAACGGCGGCAAAGGAGACGAAAAGGCAACTGAGTAGACAGGGATCTCGACATCCAATACCACTCTATGTGTCAGGGTGAAAGGTCTGGGTACAAGGTGTAAAAGCAAAGGGACAAAAATGGTTTCCAGGTCGGGTGGTGAAAATCTTAAGTCCCATGACATACCTAGTGTTGCAGGATAGAGAACAGCGCCGGAGAGTGGTTCATGTAGACCAACTGCGGAAGTCACAATTGACCGAGGAGCGTCATCCTGGGTCTCCGTCAGCTAGAGGCCCGGTTGGCCCTCCCACACTAGACTCGGCAGGGACTTGTGGTACTGGGATAAAACACTCTCCTCCTCACAGTAGTGTGTTAGAGAAGATAGGGAGCAGTGAGAGAAGTGGTAGCAGCTCGCCCACTAGAGAAAGGAGGTCAAGTAGTAGAGATAGCAGTACGCCTTCTTCGCCCTTCCGAGGATGGGGTACTGGTAGCACACCTGCTCCACCTTCCCGAGGATTCTCCCACGAGCTACCACAAAGGGGTGTAGTCAGGCGTTCTGGCAGGATGGTCAAGGCTCCAGATAAGCTTGATTTATAAGTAGGGTATTTGACATGGTAAGGTGTGAGTTCTGCATTGGAGTTGTTGGTATTAGTGTTGTACTGTGTTGTTAAAGTTTTAAGAGAAGATGGAGTGTAGTGTATAAGTGTAGGGAAAGTGACTGTGCAGAGAGACTGTAAGGAGGGCCAGGTTGGCAGGACTGTAGAGGGTAGGCAGTAAGGATGATGGCGGACAAGAACTGTGAATGTATGTGGCTAGTGTATGAAAATAAATAAAGAAAATACAAAAGGAACAGCATGTGGGAAGCTCTCACACCTGAATATTTTGAATTTGTACAACTTTGTAATATTTTGTCTGTGAGGTTAACTACCAAACATTGAACATTAATGCAACATCCTGTGTACAACATAATTTTACAGAAATATTTCAGAATCATTTGAGAGTGATGCTTCTAAATAGAGGATCTTGAAGGCCTAGATATATTGACTTCCCTTGACTTACACCATTAAAATTTCATACACTGGAGGTTTAATCAAAATTTAAGACAATGCTAGCATAGATTCATGGTTGTGCCAAATTAAAATGAGTTTTGCTTGTTATGTGTACTAAGGTATTAGAAAACTGTTAAATTATTTTAGTATTTAACACTATCTTTGATTATTTCTTGTAGCTGCAGAAAAAAAATTTTATAGCCTTTTACAATACTTTTTGCCTTGAACACACAAAATTTTATTTATGCTTAACCTGTAGCATAATAGGAAGTAATAAATTTAGTGGAATTTTTGTGGATTATAAGTGTGGAGATATTTGTTTTTTTTTTATTTATTTTAATATATTATTTATTATTTTATGGATTTTTCTATACACATACACACAAAAGATTACAAACATCACAAGAAAGATTAGTACTGTCACTATCATTTAAATTAACACAAACAACATTTACAAGGACAGTTTATAACACTTTTTTTAGCTTAATCCTTAAAAATATATATTTCAGTGATTTATATTGACGTCGTCCGATATGCCACCGCCCAAACGCCAACATCTGTTCAAACCTCCCGCGTGTGCGTGCGTGTGTGCGTGTGTTGCTAGCCCGGCAAGAGGGCGCTTAGATGCAGTGCGCCGCACCCCTAATATATATTAATAAATATTGTAATCCTTTTCTTTTTGCCCCTAAATAGTGCCATGACGGCTATGTATGTGTCTTTTATTTAACTAATTCATGATGTTTTTTTATTTAATTAGTGCAAGCACGAACAAGGACGCTCCCTAGCGGGCGACTGAGGAACTAGCATGCAACTTCATTTAAACCATTTTTATTCATATAAGTAATTATTACAGACGGTCTGGGCATGGATGTAATGTACTAATTTTTGTAAAAGGATTTATGTATTTTTCAATAGTAACGCCACAGCTAAGTTGTAACGGTAATTGTGTTCGGCGCGAAGGGCGCCATGTTGCCTCCCGCAAGCCATGAGCTCATCCCAGTCTCTTTCTCCAGCCGGCCGAGGGCGGACGTGTCTGCAACTTGAGGCGACCACGTGCGTGGTTCGCCCCCTCACCTAATTAAATTCGTGCCTCGGGCGTTTTATAGCTGTATCAAAGGAGGATTATGTAAGGGCGTGTACCGTGAGTAATAAAAACCAACTAACTGAGTCACGTGTTTTGTGTTCGGGGGCCACATGGGTCCTTAACCTGTTCAGCGGCGTGCGGGACGCCCTGAGAGCCCACTGCGATAATTAGGAGCGTGCCCGACGCTGAGAGCGGGCTTAGTTAGGGACAGGTGTTGCGTAAAAAATCAGGAGGGCTAATATCTCGCCGCACACGGGCCACGTAACGCCCTGAGTTAGAGTTTTTCAGCCGGGTTTACGTGCCCACACACATGGGGGCGCCCATTAATTTCCACCGATATTCCAACCTCAACGCCGGTACGCCCTCAATGTATTACTCTTAGGGGGTTGAACAACTGTAAGCATATGCAAGATGTACCATAGTTTTCTTTAGCTTTTGAAAACGTTCCCAGCAAGTGTGTGTGTGTGTGTGGGTCTAGAGACCATACAACAATAAAACTACATATGTAACATTTTTCTAAAAGCTGTTGAGTGTTATAGATTAAAGTAATGACTACCGTAATTAATATTCAATTATTTTGCCCTGTTAGGCAGGTAACTGGATGAACTTCCTCAACTTAATATGGAACATCATTAGTTTTGGAGTAACAAAATATTTACATTAATACAGTTTGGTAACTATTTCTGTTATAAATAATATTTCTGTATTAATTTAATTACTAATATCAAAAGCTTTGGACAAGTCACATAAAATGCTTAGTGATAAATTATTTCTGTACTTCACATTTAGAATGGAATTTATGAAGTTATTCTATTATTAGCTGCTGACATTTTTTATCTTTTAGAAACCATACAGACGACAGGTAAGCATTTTGAGTGAAATGTAAAATATGAAATTAGTGTTTCATTATTAGCACCATCAAATATTATTGCCATTTAGGTGCATATTAAATAAATTTTTTTATTAATGACAACATCAGTATTTTTCGCATTATAGGTGCTCATCATAGAGAGTCTATGGGTGGTTGGAATTACACCAATAGCAAATGTAAGAACGCAAATCCTCAGAAAAAATACCGGCGAGGTCATTATTTTCTGCATGTTATGAAATAATTTTGATAATCTATCAATCTTCTGTCGCAACAAACCCCACGATATAATCATTTTTCCTAAAACATTTTTTTAAAAGTTTTCTAAATCACTGTTTAATTGTGCCATGCTTACAGACTTATTCAAATTCCCACGCAACATTTACAAAACTTAAACAAAATCCCGACGTTGGCCGAAGTGAACTCTTCGGGTGTGTTCAGGTATTGTCCACCACTCTTGTACATCGTAGGAGGTCGTTACCACAACGCCGAAATACCATAACGCCGAATGTCAAAATTGACCACAAGCTGACAGCTAGAAAACTGCTGTGTACCACAACGCCGAAATAACAATTGAATGAATTTGTGTGTGTTTCTTAAATGTACCTTAACGCCGAAATACCACAATGAAACCTAACCTTACCTAACCTAACCTAACCTAGCGTAATATAACCTAACCTAACCTAGCGTAATATAACCTAACCTGAATTAACCTAGCCTATCCTAGCCTAACCTAATCTAACCTAGTCTAACCTAACCTAGTCTAACCTAACCTAACCTTTGTGGCAGTCCTGCAATGACATTTTTCAGCGTTGTGGTAATTCGGCGTTGTGGTACACAGCAGTTTTATAGCTGTCGGCGTTGTGGTCAATTTGGCATTTCGGCGTTGTGGTGTGTCCCCCATCGTAGGCTACCCATAACCTTGTCCATGCTACATTGTAAACAAAACTGAGCCATATGATAGACAATAACCAGAACTCCGGCCAAACATTCTCAGTCTTCATCCTGGTGACCATCATTCTTGTCATTTTGTATCTGGCATATGTGAATCAGAACTAGAAAACGTGAAGAGTGATTTTTTTCCTTCTATTGGTTGTACAAAATTTAAAATTGCAACATCCGAACTGCCAGTAATAATAAGGTAATTATTTGGTAAATATTTAGATATAGGGGTTTAACGAAAAACTGCCTATAATTTTTTGTTATGTGTGTTCTGATAATAGAAAAAAATAGTGGCTGCATATAATTTTCTGGTGACATTTTTTCAAGAGAGTCCCTGGCCAGAAACGAATCTCATACATTTTTAGTCTGGGGCAAAAACACAACATTCTATTAATTATACATAAGAACAGCAACAAAACGACATAGGATTTTTTTTGAGAGATCGATTTTTGCCAAAATGTAATCCTCTTTTCCCAAAATGATGAAAAATTCAGAAAAAATCATAAGATAACTGTTTATAGCAAACAAACTATGAAATACAATGCAAAAATCCTATGTACTTCTGTAATTTATTGTTCTTATGTATAATAAAAAAAATTTGTTTTTTTTTTTTTTTGTTCTAAGGTAAAAATTATATGAGATTCCTTTCCGGCCGTGGAAAAAGAATGTTACCGGAAAAATGTTGTGCAGCCGTTATTTTTGTCTATCAATCAGTGCGAAAAAAATTATTTTTGTTTAGTTTATTAATAGTTTAATAAAGAACTGCCCACATAATTCTGATTCAATTAATACTTTCACAAATCAAAAATTCCCAAAATATGCTGATTTTTTCCTCACTCCATAGTGACTTAATCCTTTAATATATTCGTTAAATACTACTCACATTTTCCCAAATGAAGTTATATAATTAGAGTTAACAAAATTTTCTTGTTTAATGTTTATAATGATTTGGTTTTCACAGGGTCCAATGTACAACAACAGCTAAGGCGGCATTTAATATTGACTGGCTCTAAGATGAGACCTATATTCGTCCTGGATACAAGAGTGTTAGAATGATCATCATTCTGCCTCATGCGTTCCCTGTAGACAGACAGTGAGCTTAAGTGTTATGGGAGTACAAGCACTGAAAAGTCACATGGCTGGAAAAAAACATAGCATAGCTACAGTGTCACAAACTTCTAACCCCAGCATCCGATTTTACACTCAAAGTACGGTTACCGAGCTAAAGGCTGATCAGAGTGTGACAAGGCACTTGGATGTTGCAACTAAAAATACAGACAATAACAAAGAGAATCAAAGTATCGTATGTGAACATCCATTGTGGAAGGTAGCTTCTTCGAATATGAATCCATTCTTGCTCAAGGACAGTACTACCACAACTGAAATACTCTGGGCCCTAATACCGTAAAAAAATTATTTTTTGATGTCAGCGGCTATTTCACAAAATGTTTCCTGACAGCAAAATCGCATAAGATATGATGCTTCAGCGTAACAAATTAACATATATCATCGTATATGGACTGGGACGTTATTACGAGAAACTGTTGTGAGCAAAGTGGCAGAAAGCGAATATTTTGCAGTATCGTTCGATGAATCATTGAATAAAGATTCCCAAGACGAACAATGGGATTTGAAAGTTCGTTATTGGTGCAATACAAAAAATACTGCAGTATGTCGGTATTTGGGATCAGCGCAGCGTTTCTTAACCGTACGAGAGGTACGGACCTTCTTCCCGCTTTTAAACAAGAACTAGCTGTACTTAATCTCAAAAAAAATTATTCAAGTATCGATGGATGGTGCCAATGTAAATCTTCAGTTTTAAAGCAATTTGAAAAATGATTTACAAGAGTCTCCTAATGATCCGCAGCTGTTGGAGATGGAAAGTTGTGGTGTTCACACTTTTTTTTTTGCAAAATGCATTTAAAGTGGGCATTCAATCAAGAGGATAGAAAATAATTTATTTTGTCAGAGCGGCATACAATCTAATCAAGAATGTAACAGCATGTCTGGCGGACTACATTCGATTTTCGAAATCTCGCGAGTTTCCGTTCAGCTTCAAAATGTTAAAGAGTAGTTCAACGTGCTCCAAACATATTGCCCAATTTGGCGGAATATAGAAAAGGAGTCCGCGATGAGAAAAAGGAGCCAAAATCAGATTCGTATGCTACGGTTGTTCGTAATCGAGACGACAACCTTATCGACGCGAAATTAGCGTTTTTCGAATCGCTTGCTGCTGAGGTTGAACCTTACCTGGCTTTATACCAGAAAGATCAGCTCATTGTGCCTTTCTTATACACGGATATGACCAACCTTTTGAGGATAATTATGGGCAAGTTCGTCAAACAATAGATCCTTCACACAGAGACAATCACAAAAATCGATATTTGCGATAAGGAGAATTTCATTGAAGTAAACCAGATCGATCTTGGTTACGCTACTCGAGATACGATAAGAAAGTCGAAGAACCTGTCTCAAAAGGATGTATTGCTGTTCAGAAGAGACTGCTTGATAATTTTGCAAAAGATGACATCCAAGAGTTTGGAAAAATCACCTGTCAAGTACAAAATCCTAAAGGCTTTGACATTTTGTGATCCGAAAATTATCATACAGCCGGAGACAGTTTCTTTTCAACGGCTGAAAATGGCTCTCGAAAATTTTGTTCAACTGAAAGAATTGGATGGCCGAACTGCAGACAAGATTGAACGAGATTTTCAAGAATTGTTCTCCAATGTTGCTTTAAAGGATAGCTTGGAGACATTTTTGAGGAAAGAAAACAAATTAGATTTTTTTGGATGGAAATGATAACGACGTTCAACGGATCTGACGAATTAAAAAATTTTTACAAAGAATCTTTGTATTGTTTCACGGCAATACGAACTTTGACGAGGTTTCTCCGTCAACAAAGAATATCTAATTCAAAACCAAAAACAACGTTCATTGGTTGCCTTAAACATGTATGGGACGAGCTCAATAGCTTCAGAGGTGTCGAAAATATCAGCATAAATAAAAAAATTATAAACGCCGCAAGGAATGCACAATCAAGTTACATGGAACATCTCAAGAAACAAAAAAAAAGAAAGACAAAGATGAATTGAAAATCGCAGAAAACAGGAAGAGGTCACGAGATTTAATCAAAGAGTTGAATGAAAGAGAGGACGCTTGCGATCGAATACCAGAAAGGTCTCAATAATCTTGATGAGCAGCTAAGTGCAGTTAATCAAAAGTAAAGGGTCAGACTATAAAACTTCAAAGAATTCTGACAATTCCGAAATTTGTCGTTTATAGCTCTGTATATGCAGTAATGTAATTGATTAAACAAAATTACATTTCGTAGAAATGTAGATGTTGATCTCATCTTTTAATATTTTACTGTCATATTTTAAAATGTGTTAATTTTGTTTGTAATAATTTTCAGATTGTTTTATCATATGTAATGGATATAATATAGTATATCGTTCAAGTTATTGTTTTACAAAGTTGCTCATCTTTGATCTTTGGTATTCATCTTAAAGAAAAAGAAAATATTTTTGACGAAAAACAGAGTGCTATTTATTTAACCTTAATCTCCCTGGAATATTTGTATAATTTGTGTGGAAAACCTGGAAAAGTCAGGGAATTTGTGAGACAGTAATGCGTAACAACCATGGTTAGGGCCCTTCAACGTGTAAGAGATGTAATACATGATATTAGTTGGCCATCACTTGTCAGGAAACCTGACAAAAAAGAATTATCAGTTTTTCATAAGTGTTAATTTCTTACTTTTAAACCTTTATATTTATTTGTACAGAAATTAAAAAAACTTTTTGTTTATGGTAGCCTTTGTTAAAATAACTGATCAAGAATTTAATTTTTACTACAAATAAAAAATGAAACATTGTATTTGCTAGAATTTGGGTAAAATTCTGTCTGTATTATTTGCTACTGAGTATAAAAGTATGGATTATTTAGTACTTTTAAATTCTTGTTTTTCAGCTGCAATGTAATAGTAGTTTAAATATATGTATAGTGTCAACCAGTTGAGGTCCACGGACTTTATTGTTGGCGATCAAAATCCACAGTAAATAAAATGAAGAGTTTCAAATATTGATACTAATATAAAGAAGCAAAAGATCATTACAGTTTAAAACTAACAAAAAATTTCAATTGAAATACACATGCCAAAAATAAACCTATAATTGATCGGATACTAACACTATCTTTGAAATTGATTAAATGTGAACATGGACCCTGAAATTTATTTGATTCTTTTCTTGAAACAACAGACCACAAATTGCTCTGTTTATAGATAAAAATATAATCTGTTTTGTCCTGCACATTAACATTACATACATTGTTTAACAAAAAATTCACTCCATTATTGGACCAAATGTAAAACAAATTTTTATGGTGGTAAACATAGCTGTTAACATTCTCTTATATAAGAGAAACTGCTTAATCAATTTAATTTCTAACAGACAATCAATGAAGAGATGTTGGATTGTAAAAAAAAAAAATGCTTAAAGTGTTTCCAATTAGAATAATATGATTTGAAATGTAATGGTTATAATATCTATATACATTGGACAATAATAATACTTACCTCTACATACATTCACATCACTGTCCTTTCGCTGGCAAGACGGTAAATCATTTCTAGCTAAGGTTGTAGGTGTATCATCGTTAATGGACGTACGAATCGGTTCTTCATATTGTATACCGATGTCTTCCATTTTCTTACCATGAGTCTTAGCTGAACTTCTCGTCACTGGAATCAAAAACAAAATTTTTGTCATTTTTTTTTTTGCTGATAAACAGTAACTTAACAGTTACAAAAAAATTTTTATTTCTGACAGCAAAAGGCATATTTTTGTCATGTACTCTTTTGTAATCCGTATTCTGGTGTATTCTCATATTGGTAATCCACATTCAGAGATAACATTGTAGTTAATTAACTAATAATAAATAATATTTTGTTTTAACTCATATGAGATGGCTTACTAATACATAGCATCTTTATTATCCTATTTTCTTATCAATGCCAAGAAATGTATACAATGAAACCACACATTCATTTCTATCTTTCACTTAAAAATTTGGAAATCAAACAGGGTCTGGCTGACAGCAGCATCAGTATTAGAAAAGTATGTGCAGGGATACACAAAACATGCTAATCTGCAAGATTGAGAACCTTTAAACATTCCAACGGGCAAGTAAAAACTATTAAAATGTCAGTATTACTGCAGTACACCCTGTGGTCACACCGTAATATTTTGGTTTTTCAGGAGTAATAATGTTAGTAATAATTAGGTAAATACGTAGCTACTCATATCTGCATTTCTAGGATACTGTTAATGGGAGCATCTGCTTACATGTTAAAATAATACTACATTAGACTCCTTATCTTGGGTAATGACTGGCAAGGGGTCCACGGATAACCGAAAAACATGTTTAATGCAATGTTAAAAAAATAACTGATTTTTAAAAAAATTTTATTGAGACTATCTTGACAAACATTGTTTAAGGTTTTACCAAATGGGTACTAAAGTGTTAGATGTAATTTACAGGTAATGTAGCAGTACATATCTCTAAATCATAGCAGTATCTTTCGTCTGGCTGGTCGATAATTTTAAATTCTTGTTTAATATCAAGTACGTCTCGTTTGCATTTGTTACTAGACATTACTGTCTAAATATTATGATAGAAATAATACAGCTGCACTAAGACTGCTGCTTTGAAACTACACAGTCCAGTTATAGCTCGCGTGTGTAACGGAACAGCCACGATGTTCAGGCACAAACTTGAGCATGGTTGACAAGGGCTGATGGATCACAAGCGCACATGGCTTACAGAGGTGCGTTTATAATATCCTCTAGCAGTTTTGAAGTACATGATGCATATTAACATTTTTCAACTATGTCCACATTATGTCAGCAGCATTTTTTATCTTGAATCAAAGCAAGAAATGCTGTCATATTGATCGATCACAAAAATAAGTCTCAAATATTATTTTGTGTTTATGGTGAAGGGAAGTGATATCACGCACGGTTCACCCACAAACTGAATAACCCACACCCGGATAATCGGGAGTCTACTGTATTAAATGCCTCTTTTTCTCATAAAGTTCACGTATATGACATACACTGGGTATTATTTAGGCCATTAGGAAAATGGTTAATGCCAAGCCCGGTATTTTACATATGTTGTCATTGTTATTTATTTGTTTCTGTGTGTAGTTAATGTTGGCACTTATGGGATACACTTTTGACTGTAACAATTTTAACTATTAAATTTCTAAAATTTTATAATCAAGAATAATCAGCTGAACAAAGTACAGTCCCAACCAAATGAAAACACTATTTTTCCATTGATATACATTTATACATAATTAGTTATTGTGTTGTAAAATTGTTCACACCCTGTCCTTAATCTTGAAGTATAATTTTATTAATGATTTTATTATTATGTTATTTTAATAATTTTTTAGTAGTAATTGATTATTAAGTTATATTTCAGTGTGGGCTATGCTCATAACAAAAAATTAAAATTATAATCGTGGTATACATGCCGTCGTCCGGGGTCTCGGGCTCGAGTCCCGGTGCGGTTCCTAGCGGGAGTGGCTGTTGTGAACGTAATGTGTCTGGGTGGGCGCCAGACTAGGTCTGGTTCTAGTCGATAGGTGGGTCGTGGGGTCGATTGCCCTGCGTGGCCCACTAGGACCGTCGGCGATGTTGCGTGGGTTATGAGGAAATCCCTACTTGGCGGTGGTTGGGAGTCGTAGGGTTAAGTAATCATACGCTGAAGTGAGGCAATAAATGACGTGCGTCATTTATTCAGGCGACTGTGGCCTGGGTGTAACGCCGTTTGTTACACGCCACGTCGTACAACAGGTGACGTCACAAAATACAAAAAACTACACAATTACACTACAATGAGTTTGAAAGTTACTCAATAAAAACGTGGCACAAGTTTACAAAAGAAATGTTACACGAGGGTGCGTTGCACAAGTTTATGAATGTTACGTGGAGTTGCGTTGCACAAGTTTACAAAGAATTGTTGCACGAGGGTGCGTTACAAAGTCACTAAATATTCCGTATTAGCGTGGCACTAGGCGTTTCTGAGCCTGGTTACTCAACGAGGGGTGAGGGTGATTGGAGGCGGCCAATCCCATAAATCTACGTATCGAGGCAGTGCTCGCGTCCACGGTCGTGGAGCGCGGACTGCGGCTAAATTCGCTCAAAAGTTCCCTTACGGGGTGGTGTCAGTGCCGGAGCGACTGATATTAACTAAAGTTCTGTTCCTCGGGAGGCGGCCCGTGCCGTATGCTGAACCTACCCCGCAGACCAAGTGTGGTGCAGGGGGGGTTTAAAGTTATGCGGCCGGATTAAGTCCTGGACCGAAAATTGGACCGGGTACGCACGGAGAGGTTATTAAAAAAGAGGTTTTAAGAAGTGACTATATTTACCAGAAGTGAACTCGGTGTGGACAAAGGATGATGTCTCTCCGTGGGACGTGCGTCCGCCCCGGTCCACGAGTCGCGCTGTACTGGCGTCATGTCATGGCGTCCGGCCGAGGCTCGGTGGCCCTCGCGCCAGGGTTGACCTCATTACGTTAGTTTCTGATATGATATGTTAATAATAGAATTTAAGGGCGTTAAATTCTTACGTTAATTATTAAAGCTGAATCAAGGTCATTCGTCCCTTCTACAAATTGAAGTTATTATATTTAGGAATTATTCCATTTAAATTTTACGTCACACCAGCGACTGTTCGTCTCTTGCTGGATTGCTCTGGTGGGGGTAATAACGTAACACGAGGGATGAATAATTATGTCATATGGTTTCATTGACTAATACAGGCAGAAGGCCGTCAGGGGAACACTCACACACGTATCGACGTATCACACACGTGAGTGCCCGGGCACTCCTACGTCGCACTTTCGTCAACCGACTTTAAATTAATACGTAATACTGTTTAATAATCAGTGTTTGTTTTTATAACGTGGTTGGTTGAAATGACGGTCTGTTTATTTTGGGGGGGCCGGGTTCTACCTTGGTTGCTGGTGGCTCGCCTGACTCGGGTGGGCCATGGCTAGGGGCGCGTTCCGTTAGCGGGGTTGAATACTGGCGGTTGCAGGTCGGGCTTTAGGGTGGCCTTCGGTCGGACGACGTCATACATACTTTATCTACTACAAGGAAGCATGTGTGAAGTAGAAGAATTGTTGTATGCCTTAGAGACTATTATACATAACGTCTAACTGTATCATGTGTGTTTACACTGATAGGCTTTTACTCTGCACCAATGAGAGAAACAGATCTAGATGCCACAAGAGTGACATTATGCCCTGATGTAATAGTATCCCACAAAGTCTTCTTGCCTGTTTATTTCATGGTAGGCCACACACACTAATATCCACTTAAAACATATGTATTCCTGCCGGTCCCCATTGTCAATTGTATGTTTATATTACTATAATGTTCAGTTGCTACATGGCTTTCGCCGCTGTCTGTTCTTTTGCGGATATCGTAGTATCGCAAGACCTCTGCCATCCCCAACTTTGGAGAGTATTTTTGTATCATTATTGTTTTAAGTAATCCAGTAGTATTAGCTGATAAGATGAGCCAAGATCATACTGACCTAGTTTTTCATATTTGTATTTTATCATTCATAACATTCATAAAAATAATTTGGGTATTTGGTTATTTTACTCATAAAAGATGTTTAACTTGTTTTTTATTGGTTGTAACTTTGTTTGCTAGGTTATTGTCTGTGTATAAGCTTTTTTTTTTTAGTATTTTATATGATTTAGATATGGTTTTTATGCTGGGAATTTTATGTTGGGAAACAGGAATATGAGAAAGACAGATGCACAAGTCAGCGTGCTTGTTTTTTACACTTTTTTTTTGTGCTGAGACTTTTTGGTGAGTTCTATATGCAATTGTTATGATGGAAATTTTTTTAGATGTTCTCTCTCACAGGAGACAAGTTAATTATCACTTTCTTTTATCAGCCAATCAGAAAAACCTCCGTGATATTTCGTGTTTTATTTTTTGCAGGAATAGCATTCTTGCGAAGGTTAGGAAATTCATATACTGTTGTGTCCTTGTGAGTGCTGTTTTGTGATTGGTCAGTGAGGTCACACACCTTCCTCTACCCTGTGTGGTAGATGCAGCTTCGTAGCCTCTAAGTGAGTCGTCACCTGGGCATCTACAAGAATATCTGTGTTAACGGTCGGCTCGCCAAATTGAAAATTTGTGAGATGTAGAGTTGAAAAAAATGTCCCTGTGTTCCGGAACCGTGCTGAGGAACATTGTTTTTCCAAATTTTCAATTAGAAGTTATTGACAACAGGTGACATCTAAGGCCCAGTTGGAGCTGTTTTTGTGAATCTGTGGTCACGCTGAGCAGACAAAGGTTGTACCATGAGTCGCAAGCGATTACGGGATTTTCGAGAATTAACTGTGAGTGTAATATCGTGCCCAAGTGATGAACCAATTTGTTTTGAGACTTTTGTGTGTTTGCAAGTTTTAAGTTTTTTTTAGAGTGTAAATGCTGTTGTGTCATAAAATGGATGGCCAAAATAATGTATTAATAGGCCGGTCAGCCACTAAGACTGTACGGTAAGTAATAAAAAACTTGTTTTCCTGCAAGGGTACTTATGTGTGCAGCCTATGTAAAGTTAAGATATCTATGAAAGAGACACGAATTCGTCTAGCAACAAATTTAAAGAAATAGTATAGCCTGGAATGCAGGATTAATACTGTCAGGAAGAAGTCACGAATTTCCTTAACAAAATGGACAGTGTTATCTGTTTAAAAGGTTTTTATTTTCATTCTATATAATATACAGGCAATGTGTTTGTATGTGTGTGCTATATGTGTGTGTGTGTGTATATATCACACTCAGAAGAAGAAAAAACAGACAAACTTATTTTTCCCCATATTTTTTTTAAATATGATTTTTATTTATAAGAGGTTAAAATTAGATTCCTTATAGATTATTTAACAAATATGTTTTATTAATAGTGCTATACAGATTCATTTAAAAAGATAACAATAAGAAAAATAACACTTTTTTAAAACTGATAATAATTCTTTTTCATCAGGTTTTCTGACAAGGGATGACCACCTAATATCGGGTATTACCCCTCTTGAACTGTGAATGGGCCCTGACCCTGACAGGCATAGCGTAAATAACATTTTATACTTACTCCACTGGTACAGTATCCCATTCTTCACAAAGACCAATTTGAAGCTGATTGGAGGAGGTTGACGATGCCTAACCCGTCTCATTAAATTATCCCACAAATTCTCTATCGGATTCATATCTAAGATTGCACAGGCAGAACCAAAACTGTAATTCTCAACTGCTCTAAATATTGGGTGACAGTTCATGCTGTTGTGGCTCGTGAAGAGTTTATTGAGCAAATCGCTCTTCTGGTCATCTCCGCACTCTCTAGACGGTCTCAATGGTACATACCGAAGCGAGACTTGTCTGCAAACACGTCTGTGCTTTTCCAAAGGCAATCAGTTATGATTTGGAGAGGAATAAATTTCTATGCTTGTACTGAATCGATTTTAATTGATAATGATGCTCTGACTGCTCAGAGGTGCATTGAGGAAGTTCTCCTAGAGGCTGTCAACCCATTTGCTTCATTGATTGGTGACCAGTTCATTTTGATGTATAATGCCTGAATATCGCAAGAATTGTCACAGAATACTTGGAGCGCGTGGGAATTACACTTTTGGCTGGCCTGCACGAGCTCCCGATATGAATTTGATAGAGCATTTGTGGGATAATTTAAGGAGACGTGTTAGGCATCGTCAACCTCCTCATAGTGACTTCAATAAGCTTCAAATTGCTCTTCATGAATAATGGGATGCTGTACCAATGGAGTAAGTTCAAAATGTAACTTCTGCTGTGCCTGTCTGGATCAGGGCCCTTCACTGTGCAAGAGGGGTAATACCCGATATTAGGTGGTCATCACTTGTCATGAAACCTGATGAAAAAGAAGAATTATCAGTTTTACAAAAGTGTTAATTTATTAATTTAATTTTTATAATTTATTTATCCAGTAGTTTTTAAAAACTATTTGTTATAGTAGCCTTTGTTAAAATAACTTATAAAGAATATAATTTTTACCACAAAAAAAAATTTATTTACTTGAATTACTGGGAAAAATCAGAGTTACCGTGTTTTTTTGCTGCTGAGTATATACTAATGACTTAATAGTAGTTTGTATCTATGTATAGTTTCAACCAGTTGAGGTCCTAATACTTTATTGTTGGCGCTCAAAATCCACAGTAAATAAAACAAAAAGTCTCAAATTTTGAATTTAATATAAAATACCATAATATCATTAAAATTTAAAACTATAAAATATATTTTCAAAATAAACAAGCGAAACAAAAACTCTTTAATTGATTGGATACCTACACAATCTATAAAAATGAATAAATGTGAACATGGACTCTGGAATTGATTTTATTTGATTGTTTTCTTGAAACAACAGACCATGAAGTTCCTCTGGTTATAGCTAAAAATAAATTTTGTTTCGTGCTGCACATTAACATTAACTTACATTGTTTAACTAAAACTTCACTTCATTATTGGGCCAATTGCAAATTAACTTCTTAATGGTGGTAAACATAGCTGTAAACCTTCTAATACATAAGTAAGAGAAACTGCTTAATCAATTCACTTTTTAATAAGACAATTAATTAAGAGAGACGTTGGCTTGTAAACTACATTGCAAAAGTTATTTGCAATTAGAATAACATGATTTGAAATGCAATGATTATAATATCTAAACATATTGGACAATAATAATACTTACCTCTATATACATTCACATCACTATCTTTTGGCTGGCAAGACGGTACATAATTTTTTGCTCTGGGTGTAGGTGTTACATCGTTAGTGTGGGTACAAATCGGTTCTTCATATTGAGTACCAATGTCTTGAGTTTTCTTACTATGCTTAGTCTTAGCTGAACGCTGTGCCACTGGAATCACAAAACAAAATTTACTTGTAAATATTTTAAGCTGATAAACAGTAACTTAATGATTATGTCATAGTTGTATTTCTGACAGAGAAAGGCAAATTTTCCTCGACAGTTCTATCTGACTGTATGTGCTCCGTCTCTCTGGTGGCCTATGTTTGCCCAGTACTGTTTCGTGATCCGTATTCTGGTATATTATCATACTGATAATCTACATTCAGTGATAAATTTGTGCTTATTTAATTATCAATATTCATGTCTTCTAATTAATTTGAGATTGTGTACTAACACAAAGCATCTTAAAGAGCTGTTTTTATATTTAGTGCCAAGAAATGAACAATGCATGCTGCAACCTTTTTTTATTTGCTTTGTGTGCATTGCATAGAGAAAAGGGAATTTATATTCGTATGCAAAACAACTGGGGTAAAAAATCTTTTTCAGCCTTTAACAGTAAAGAAACTGTACTAGGGTTTTTGTTTCTATGGAGTGCTAACATATTTATATTATGTGACTAATAATTTATATGCTATCTTTAGCTGCTATCATAATCACATTCAAACTCAGTTGAAAATAAAATTGTTCCACCATTTTGAACCCGAGCAGACACCTCAGCCCTCCACAGCTGTCAGCTAAGCAGTTGCAAGTTTGTTAGTAGCAGCATCCAGACACAGTTTCTGTTATTGTTATTTTTATGAAGTTAACTTGATGAAAGTCACTTTTGTGACTGTTTGCATGAATTTTTGTAACTTTATCTGCCTCGTGTAACATTCATGTTAAATTATAATTGCAGAACATATGCATAGTGATTTAAAATTAATATATTTTTTTTCTGTAGATCCATTTTTGACGTGACGTCTAATAAATCTATGCACGCCGGCTGCACGCACGAAAAAGTGTCCCGTTACGCACATTGTTCCGTTACGCAGTGTCCCATTTCGCAATTAGTTGGTTTTTATTACTCACGGTACACGCCCTTACACAATGCTCCGTTGATACAGCTATAAAATGCCCGAGGCACGAATCGAATTAGGTGAGGAGGCGAACCACGCACGTGGTCGCCTCAAGCCGTTACTTAATACACAGATGATAGAAAACTCCGGAGAGTAAATAACTATTAATTAAGCAGTCTCTCCGACCGAGAGGCCCCAAAGATAAAGAAGAAAAACGATTTGAATAAATTAATTAACAGAACTACTTCTCGGTGAAACAACGGTGATGTCCTCGGGGTGTCTGCAGAGACGTCCGCTCTCGGCCGGCTGAAGAAGGAGACTGGGCGGAGATCAGGGCTTGCGGGAGGCAACATGGCACCCTTCGCGCCGAACACAATTACCGTTACAACTTAGCTATGGCGTGCCCCGAGTTACTATTGAAAGATACATAAATCCTTTTACACAAATTAGTACATTACATCCATGCCCAGACCGTCTGTAATAATTACTTGTATGAATAAAAATGGTTTAAATGAAGTTGCATGCTAGTTCCTCCGTCGCCCACTAGGGAGCGTCCTTGTTCGTGCTTGCACTTATTAAATAACAAAACATCATGAATTAGTTAAATAAAAGACACTCACATGCATAGCCGTCGTGACACTATTTTGGGGCGAAAAGAAAAGGGTTACAAAATTATTAATACCAATTAGGGGTGCCGCGCACTGCAGCTAAGCGCCCTCTTGCTGTAGTTTTGTGGCGCGCAGTTTGAATCTCACACGGCTACGTACGCCACGACACAAATGCCGGGTAGGAAAGGTGGTGGGAAAGGGAACGGAGGATGATCAGGCTCGTGGGGCGAAGCCCCGGCTGACGTCAATATATAGTATCTGCAATAAGTGTTAGAGACTTACTCTTTAGCAGGTTGTTGTTAACCTGTTTATACTGGGCACTGGAACAAGTGTCAGATGCACAAATAAAGCTACGAGTTGAAATGCCAGACTAATAAAATGTAAGAAAAAGATGTTAAATAGATGTGAAATACAAAATGATATCCAAATGAAACTAAAAATACATTCGAACGTGTATTGTATTGTTAAAATAGGCCAAATTCCAAATAAAGTTCATAAAATTGCTTGTAAAATCATGTTGGTATTTACTTTTATAAGTACCACATTTCATCATTTATTTTCAGCACACATAATTAATAATGAAAATTTTTTTGGGTTAAAATTTTACTAACCTTAAAAAAAATAACAATTTGAGGGATACAAATGTGCCATTTGGAAACATTATTATTACTATTTCCTTATCCCTACTTTTCCTCACCTTTGAACTGTTTTCACAGATTGTATGTTGTCTTAAATATTTTTTTTCTCCTTTGTTGTGTCATTTTTCTCTGATTATTTATATCAAAAAATCATACTTCTTGCAATTGTCCTTATATTGCGTATCACGAAAATACCACAACATTGGCCTCGCTTCATATTCCTGTACATCACTCCTTGGCTATCCTTTACTTGTCATTGCTCTCACAAAAAATGCTCACGAACTGCCGGACACTTATCTCAAAAGTAGAAAGCCTTTGACCTGAAGCTATAAATATCTGAGATAAAAGTATTGCTACATGATGTGTTTACACTTGACCCCATATTGCATGCAATAGTATCTGATATACTCTGGGATAAGTCAGAGCCATTTACACTTGAGAGTAAAATGGTCTTGACACTTATCGCAGGAGTTCAAGTTTTCTCTCGGACACTTTTACACTGGTAATAATAAAGTGTCAGATAGATATTGCGTGATATAAATGTCCAGTGTAAACCTACCTTTAGGCCTATTCCCAAGTGTCCCTGCAGCGCATTTCACAATTTTGTGCAGTACCACGCTGCCCTGCAGTCTGCATCAGACATAACCATATAAAAGACCACCCAGCTATTGTGTAGCATCCTGTTGTCTTAATGAATGGTTTTGAACTGAGTGTGTGCAGACCATTAGTTTGCATTTTGCTCTGCCATTGAACAGTCAGCTTTTACAGATATTTTGAGAACATTCTTTGTCTCCTCATGCTATGTGGTGGTGTATACCCCATCATCTCTCTCCTGCTCTGCCGTGAGTACGTAGTCTGCTCCACATCTATCACGTAAACTGGTCCGTGGCACCATTTTCCCTATTTCTCAAGCTTGAGCATTCTACCAGTACACTTCCACACATCATTCTCCACTCGCCACTCTGTTTTCCATCAGGTGACAAACATAGCGTGTTTATTTAAGGGTAAATAAAGAGTATTTGACATTCATATGTTTATAAAATTTTCTTAAAATCTTTGGACCGCAATATCATTGGAGAATATAATATACAATGACCTAGACTAGGGATATTGGGAAAATAATTGCAGTAGCGTATCTCATTATTAGCCTGGAGTGATTTCAAGAATCCTCAGAAAACCAAAATCAGGATGACCAGACTGGGATTCCAACCCAGGCCCTTTGTAATGATTATTCAATGATATTCCATTGTGCCACATTGCTCCATGACATTCACACTGTTTTTTGTTAGCAAGCTGAAAATCAAGGGGCAATTTACTTACACACTGTATCTTCCCAAACAACTCTTTGGGCATTACTATTCCTGGTAGTCCTTCTTGAAGACATGGTGTGTTGATATTGTTCAGGAAATTCAGGAGAAGTACTGCTTCAGTTGCACCAATGCAATACAAGCTGCAATTAGAAACATTGTATTCAGGCACACATGATTTAAACACTAATCACCCACCTTCACATCATTAACTGTTGTCCATGGACTTAGAATATAACATTATGCCTGTTATTAATCAGTAAAATAATAAAATAAAGCTATAAATGGAACCGAATACTTAACATGATATTTAAATGTTCTATGATCAGGCTTGTGACTGAAAAAGTCACATTTCTCTAATTATTACTATGCTGTGTTAAAAGTTAACATTTTTTTTACTGTACAGCCAAAATTATATAAAAATTGTCTTAAAAAATCTAGTAATTTTGATGCTTATGTTCAAGTATTCTCCGTTCACTCTTACCTGAGTTTTGGAATAAACAAAGCCTCTTGTAAACAAACATTTTCATTGGCTGCCGGCCGCCGCGCACATTATTCGTGCGCAAGAAATAGTCCCTTGGTTACGTACCATTTGTAAGTATTTTTACACTGTCTTTTTTATAACAATTGTTGATATATAGCATTATAGCGATTCATCATTAATTTCCAATACAGTTTAATGTGTCAGCAAGTATGTACTTACAATTATGTTAGCAGACGCCGTGTGTACGGTGGCATAGACAAAAGGTACTGTACAGTGTACAGTTGATGCCCGGCGCAACAGTTGCATTTCGGATTCGCGCGCGCACGGTTTGTTATGGTTGACGTCGGACCGAGTTTTGTAAAACACAGAACGGGAAAGCCTTTAAAAAGTGCACAGAAAACTATTGTGTTGAATGTTTTTAAAACATTTTCAGACAAATATCCGGATTGTCGTGTGAACGATATCGCGAATTTAACTGCAGAATTTAGGCGTGTTTCGAAGAGCAGTGTGCTTCGTGCAAGGAAAGAATTACAGGACACCGGGACATTAACATCTTCCGGGAAGAAAAGGAAACTTGAGTATCCTGTTATAAAAACTTGTGATGATTTTGTGAAGACGGTTATTAGGCGTAAAGTGCATAGTTTTTGCTTCGCAAATGAACCACCTACGCTGAACAAAGTGCTACGGTGCTTCCTGTTATATTACGTCTCCGTTATTTTATTAGCACCGACTGTACTGAAGTGTGTGTGTTGCAACTAGTGCTTGGCGCGCCAGATGAATTCAGCCTATCACTTGCTTACACGGCGCAGTGATACGGCGGTGTTTGTTTATTTCAGAACTCAGCTAAGAGTGAACGGAGAATAGGAACAGTAAAGAATCTGTGGGTTCATTGACCTTTGGGAAGGAATCCAGAGTCCTATGCATTCTTGGGCAAATGTTAAATGTTCATTGACTGCTGACCTGCAAGATATCTTAACTGCATTGCCTGTGATTCAGGACTTCAGTTGAGGGTTTCTCATAAGCACTGAGTCCTCCACATAAACGGTTTGCCAATAGCAGGAGTAGAGATGTTAGTTTTCCTGAAAAGTATTATTGGGGAAATTTTCCAGTAATAAGACACCTTTCTCTTCCTCCCTCCCCCCCCCCCACAAACTTGATCCACCATGTCACTTGTGTTAATAATCATAACACATTAGCCATCATGGAGAAGTTAGGATGAGTCTGTCACTGTCTGGTTATGCTCACAATATATCACTAGCCTTGTATGGATTGCAGATAAAGATAATCAGTCCACCAATAAGATGATGCCTTTGTTCATCCCAGGGCACTATAAAGACCAGGTATTAAAGGCCGGTATGTTTGGGGTCGCACGAGAAGGTCGCTGACTCCCGGTTAGCACAGCAGCTCGTCGCAGTAAAATAAACTTGTCACTCTGAAGTAACCTACAAAATAAACTCCACTAAATTTTTGGGTTCTTTTCCTTAAAGTAGATAGCCTCCAATGGCTCAGTTTTAACACTGTGGTCGCTCTAATATGCAGTAAAACAATTTTACATCGCAAAGCTTTTTTATATTTATCTAGGGATGTTTGTTTCGCCAATTACTGAAGTAGGTAATGTAAGCATATGAAATATGCAGAAAGGGTCAAATATTTGTATGTTTACTAAAAGTTGATATATAAAAGCCATTCACTCATAATCGTCTTGTATGAATTTATGTTTTAGGGTTTCCACACGCTCTTACACATGGCACAATGGAACGTCTCTATCGGCCAACGCAGTCATACACTGTGGTGAAATTAACTTGTCATTGTACAGAAACTAATAAACCATATAAAAACAAATTTTTATGATCAGTTTCTTAAGGTATATAGTCTTCAAATCGTTAAACAATTAATATTCCAGCTTTTTTAATACGATGACAAAATTAGAAAGAAAACAACACCAGTGTTTAAAGATTTATCTTAAATAAGGCAGACCATTTTTCATCACCACAGTTTTTTCCCCTTAATTTACCCTAAGAAAGTAATGTGAGCACATGAAATATACAAAAAAGGATTAATGTTAAAAAATTATTCAACAAGTGTTATGTTATAAGCAATAACAAATAATAGGGGTATTTACAGCATCAAAATGGCAAGAAATACATGTATTTCTGACTTCTTAAAATAATAATTTTAAGTATTGATCAGTAATTTGATCACTATATAACAGTTCGTTATATACAAAAATAAACAGATGTTCCACCAATTTTAGTTTTGGTTTTATTTTTTCACAATAGAATGCACTGACGATTCCAAACACTTCAAAAAGAGGTTGCTCACTCATTCCACATACATATGCCCGTCGAAAAAATGCTCGTAGTTCGCGTGATGAGAATTAACGAAAAAAATAGCGTCCTTCAGTAATGTTTTTACTAGTACACGAAATTAGTGCGGCCTTAAACATGGCCGCACCCAGCGAAAACGAATTTCGCTACGAGCCGAATGCCGACGAAGGTGGCCGCAATTTCTAATTTAGTACTGTTCGAAAGAAAATAAAACAAATTAGGTTGACTTAACACTCGGCCTGGCTCTGACCACCAACGTTAAATTATCCATTAGCAAATTACTTCATAATTTGGTGAGAAGCCACCGAACGCGACCTACTTGTGCAGCGTTCGACGGACGACTGGTGAAGTCCTGCCACACTCTCCTCCACGCAGGGAGTAGACGTCACATGACCTCACTGACCAATCACATGCACGCTTCATTCACTCTTACAGATACAAGCCAATCAGAGAACAAATTACAATACATGAAAAACCCTGTACACATAGAACTCTGGGCTTCCCCTGATCTATCTCTTTTCAATTTCACCTCGAAATCGGGGACTCCCATTCTCGTTCTCTCTCCCACACCGTGAGACAGCAGTTATCGCTCAGTTCCCACGCAGTGGGGGAATTCCTGTCTTTATCTATCTCTGAGGGGAATTACTGTTTCTTTCTCACTTGCACTTATAGGCCTCTTATGCCTCTCTCTTTCTACACATCACCCCAGACACCATCCCTTGTTCTATAATCATGTTGCAACACGTTAATTAAAATTAAGAACAATAATCATAATACGAATTACTTTACAAAATTAAACTTATTGAGAAAAACCTGTGAAAGTAGGCCTAAATAGATAAAAATTTTCTAGTACAACGGCTCATTTGTGAATAATTACATAAAAAATAGTAATGATTAAAAATGTCTAATAAAATACAAAATACCTTCTTAAAACACAAAGCAAGTGCAAACATCAACCCTAAAATACATGAAAACGGTAAAATATAATTAGAAAGATTTTTTTAAGAAATATTTACATGCATAAAAAATAGTTTAAAAGAAAATTATTTATTTAGGAGGGCAGGGTCTTGCAATGTTACATAACCCCCCCAACTTTTCAATTAAATTAACACTACATTTAATTGAAAAGTTACAAAAGTGAAAAACTAATCTGTACAACATAAATACAAAAACATCCTTAGAAATAAATGCATCCAGTCATTACTACCTTTGTTTATATAGAAATTACAAAATGTTGTTACTTAAAAATTGCAATAACATCAATTCCTTTGTTAAAAAGCCAAAAATTTGAAAACATATCTCTTACTACAAAGTGTCAACAACTCTTAACAAATGGTCATCTCCCTCTCGTCAGTGCATAATACAAATAACTTTGAAACTGGTTTCTCTATAAGCTTCAAGCAGACACCCCCTGGTCAACGAAGAATCTTCAATAACAACAAAAAACTCTGTACAACTTACTTTTACAACTGTGGAAACCTCAACACCAGCTGCAATAAACTCCATAACTACCTCAACGACGACGACATATACAAAAACTTCAGGAATTACGTCTCCATGACCACCTTGACGACGATAAAAACTTCTCAATGACGATAAAAACTTCCACCCTCAACGACAACGATAAATAACCTCAAAACAAATTATCTCCTTTAAAACCCTTTAAAAACCAGTTACCATTATTCTCTGCTGCTCATGGAAAAACTCCTCAAATCTCATGGAACAACCACTTTAACCCACAAACTCACCAATATCTCCAATTTTTATATCTGCACTAACAAAAACTTGACAGCACTATCACTTCAAAACTGTTGACACAAAATTTTCCTACATTCCATCCAAAAAACAACTTCTAACATTCTAAGTATCTCCACAATACCTCTATCATAACTTCAACCACTGGACATCACTTATTTCAAATTTATAACTAGTCTGCTCAGCACTGATAACCCATGAACTATAACTTCTAAACTGATGCGTCAACTTCCTACGACACAGAAATTCCTAGTAAACTTCCAGTGTGGCAACAAATACAACTGTAAAAAAACATTAAATTAAGTATGTAAAACTTTAAAAACTTTTATATAACACACTACATCATCACTTATCATATTCAAACTTTCTTATTAACATGTTACACAACCTTATAATATTTACACCAAAATACACCCAAACTTAATTCTGTTATCAACACACTGCATTTCCTTTTGACCTTATTCACTTACATCTCCTTGTATCATTAACTATAATATAAAAAATACACAAAAACATCATTATCACACATAAAAAATACCCACAGTTCTTTTCTCCAACTTCCTCTTCTCATACCTTCCTAACTCCTGAACTAGCCGAAAGGTAAGGGGCGCCCATCTACAACCCTTTTAGCTGCTAGTCAGCTCGGCTAACCTATTATACATAACAAATACACACAGTCCTTCCAACTCTCTTCATCTTTCATTCCTAACTCCCGAGCTAGCCGAAAGGTAAGGGGCGCTCAATTACAACCCTTTTAGCTGCTAGTCAGCTCAGCTAACCTTTTTACGAAACTACACAAAAAGTACATAAAGTTTTTCCAACTTCCTCTATCATTCCTTCCTAACGCCTGAGCTAGCCGAAAGGTAAGGGGCGCTCAATTACAACCCTTTTAGCTGCTAGTCAGCTCGGCTAACCTATTACCAAATTACACACAAAAAAATACACAAAGTTCTTCCAACCTCCTCTATCCTCATTCCTAGCTCCTGAGCTAGCCGAAAGGTAAGGGACGCCCAACTACAACCCTTTTAGCTGCTAGTCAGCTCAGCTAACCTTGTTAAGAAATTAAAAACAAAAAATTATACAAAGCTATACACAAATATACACTGCACTTGTCATTACACATCAAGTTTTATGCTTTACATACTTTACTTAAATTTCCATAACAAGTTGACAATTCTATAGTCATGGCATGACAAATACTTCATTAAGATACAGTCGTATGCTTCTATTCTTCAAAAACAAATTACATGAACCAATGCCCTTCCTTAGGTTTCAAACCATATCTCCCCTTTCAGCAACAACAGCACATAAAATTAACCTTGATGAGGGGTGGGAGCAACCAAGGAGAAGGGACGCACCCTTGCAAAAAAAACATCGGACTCCATGCCGGAAACATATTTAAAATTAACCTCCTGGCCCCCCAGCTGTCTCACAAACCACATTACACAAAAAAAACATCTGCTGCTTATTTAGGACAATACAAAAAATTCACCTAAACTCTGGCCATCATGAACACACAACTGCTTCTGCAGCTTCAAAACTCGACGACTGTTATTCATTAACATTTAGTATTACATTTCATACCTTTAATATAGGATGTTGTCACCCTGTCATTCAATCCAAAACAAACATTTATCATTACCAATATGAGGCATTTTCAATTAAAATATTTAACCATTTCAAAAATATATCATTTTCCAAAAAAAAATAACTGATAATAAATTTCAGTTAACCTCTTCCCATGACACAACATTAAACAAACCAAACATTACCAAGTGCAATGAAATTCTCACAATGTAAAGCATTTCTTCACATAATATTTAGTAAATGTATACTCAAAAAGAATCTATACCATTATTATTATTATTTCAAAACAACAGAAAATATTCACATTAACATAGATATTTATCTTCTTTCTCTTTAAGAATCTGGTAAAAATTTGCTGTCATAAATCTTATTTGTAAATTCCTATATTATACTATAACTATTCTTCAAAAAAAATACAAAAACTCTACAAAATACAAAACATAATTAAAAAGTATACAATTCAAAAAATAAAAAATCTGAAAAACATAAAAAAAAAAATGGCAAAATTTGCAAAAAATTTAAAAAACATCAAAAACCACAAAACTGGATTTGACTACACCCCTCCATCTAGGCAGTGGGCCAAACAAGTCTACACACACTGTTTCCTGAGGTTGCATTACCCCTGTACATTTACTATTCATTTCTTCTGTCTTTGCACATACCAAAAAAACTGCTTACTATCTTGGCTATAGTTCTGTACACATGTTTCCACACAAAAAACCTCTGACCATGTTGCACAGTTTTTCTCACATGGATCAGTGCGAAAATTTTAGTTTTTAACCTATTCAGTACACACAACCCACATCTTGGTACATTACTGCTTACACTTGGAAAAAATCTCCCTTTTAACATTTCTCCGCAATCTGTAAAATTCAATTTCTACTTCTTTCATCTGTTTACACAAAATCCTGTTCACATGTCCATTAACTTGTCGCCCTACCGGTCCCTGCTACGATGTTGCCGTCGCTGAGGGCGCCAACTAGCCTAAGTTTAGACCCTGTGGGCCAGTTCACAGGTAGAGCGGAGATCCTCGGGGTCGTGACGTCGCCACGTGGCTGGCAGGGAGCTGGATCGGTAGAGGTGGTGGTCCGGTGAGGGTAGAGCTGCTCAGTTCCCGGCGGAACTGTTCACTTGCGGGCGCGACACACAACTTGCCTGGTCCAGGTCTGAAGCTCGACTGACTGCGTTCCGCATCGCTGCGCGTCACCCGGTGCCCGCTTCCCGCAAAAACGTCCCAAGCGCAGCAGGACTCCTCAAGCCGCGAACTACCCCCCCCCCCCCCCCACCACCACCCTGGTGAGGCGACGAGGGAACATAACGACCTGTGCGAGCGAAGGGAGCACTTGGAACGATGTCAAACTCTTATTTTACAAAATGTTTTCTCTACATTATCCGAACATTCCCTGTTTACTGCTTCATGAAATTTTTCAAATGTGTTTTCAATGTTTATTTTATCATTTACATCATGCCCAACAAATTCGATATTTTCTTTTGAAACTATTACTTTCATTTCACAAGTTCCTAAATTAGTTTGTTCCCTTTCCACTTGCATTTCTGCCATATTATTTGCACACCCATCTACTTTGTTAGTAAACTTCGCACTCTCTTGTGAATTTACCTCAATTTTGTTGATGATTTCATTTTGTTGTTGATTTCTTTCTGTCCCTGAGCAAGTTCATTCTGTCCCTGTTTCATTTCCTGTTTTAATTCCTGTTTTAACTCCTGTTGTTCCTGTCTTATTTCCTGTTTTAACTCCTGTTGTCCCTGTTCAATTTTCTGGTTCATTTCCTGTTGTCCCAGTTTCATTTCCTGTCTCATTGACAACAAGATCTGTAGCATTAGATCTGACCCCCCCATAACCTCAACTGGGCTATTAATCGTCATAATGAGATATCCAAAGTACAAAAATTTTAACACAAATATTATTTGAATGCTCAAAAAAAATGAAAAACAATGCACACAATTAATTTAGTTACATTTTTCGACTTGCTATTTTCGGCGATTCAACCCGCGATGTGACGATCTCGATGTCTGGCAATGAGGTCCTGAAGTCCCGCGCTGAGACAGGCCTGAAGTCCCATGGTGCCTTGGGTCGCTCTGTCCCTCGATGTATGTACCGCTTTCCGCCGTTTCTCTGGAACACTTCACTCGCTGAAACAGCCCGTCGTCTCTTGCCGCATTCGCCGCTCAGCTATGCAGATAGTTCTGGATACACTTCGCCGTTTTCTTCTATACTGTTCATATTAGTCGTAAATTTTTTTGTCTTTAAAGGTTATCGTAGTCACGAACTGTTTTAAGAATGTTTATATCTTCTCCTTCGCTGCCGAAAAGTCCATCTTAATCTCAGGGTCGTGTCCAAATTCAAGCCGCGCGGCCGGGCGCCAAATATAACGGTTCGTTATATACAAAAATAAACAGATGTTTCGCCAATTTTGGTTTTTGTTTTATTTTTTCACAATAGAATGCACTGACGATTCCAAACACTTCAAAAAGAGGTTGCTCACTCATTCCACATACATATGCCCGTCGAAAAAATGCTCGTAGTTCGCGTGATGAGAATTAACGAAAAAAATAGCGTCCTTCAGTAATGTTTTTACTAGTACACGAAATAAGTGCGGCCTTAAACATGGCCGCACCCAGCGAAAACGAATTTCGCTACGAGCCGAATGCCGACGAAGGTGGCCGCAATTTCTAATTTAGTACTGTTCGAAAGAAAATAAAACAAATTAGGTTGACTTAACACTCGGCCTGGCTCTGACCACCAACGTTAAATTATCCATTAGCAAATTACTTCATAATTTGGTGAGAAGCCACCGAACGCGACCTACTTGTGCAGCGTTCGACGGACGACTGGTGAAGTCCTGCCACACTCTCCTCCACGCAGGGAGTAGACGTCACATGACCTCACTGACCAATCACATGCACGCTTCATTCACTCTTACAGATACAAGCCAATCAGAGAACAAATTACAATACATGAAAAACCCTGTACACATAGAACTCTGGGCTTCCCCTGATCTATCTCTTTTCAATTTCACCTCGAAATCGGGGACTCCCATTCTCGTTCTCTCTCCCACACCGTGAGACAGCAGTTATCGCTCAGTTCCCACGCAGTGGGGGAATTCCTGTCTTTATCTATCTCTGAGGGGAATTACTGTTTCTTTCTCACTTGCACTTATAGGCCTCTTATGCCTCTCTCTTTCTACACATCACCCCAGACACCATCCCTTGTTCTATAATCATGTTGCAACACGTTAATTAAAATTAAGAACAATAATCATAATACGAATTACTTTACAAAATTAAACTTATTGAGAAAAACCTGTGAAAGTAGGCCTAAACAGATAAAAATTTTCTAGTACAACGGCTCATTTGTGAATAATTACATAAAAAATAGTAATGATTAAAAATGTCTAATAAAATACAAAATACCTTCTTAAAACACAAAGCAAGTGCAAACATCAACCCTAAAATACATGAAACGGTAAAATATAATTTGAAAGATTTTTTTAAGAAATATTTACATGCATAAAAAATAGTTTAAAAGAAAATTATTTATTTAGGAGGGCAGGGTCTTGCAATGTTACAACTAACCTGTTCAAATAAATAATATTAAAGAATATAAAAATGCCATATTTTATGAGTTCTCACATTTATTAATGAATGTTAGATATTTAATACGTACCTGTTTTAAAACATTGCAAAAAAAATTTTTATTTCAAAGTTATTATTAATACCAAAAATTATTATTACAATAATGGAATGAAATGAAATTCCAGTATTGTAAAATTTGAGATACTAATGAATAACTTTTGAAATTTTTTTTTATCACTTTCACCTTACTAGTGACATTACAATAGTCATTTAAGGAATGAAATGTCATTTTACCAAAACTTTTCAAATGACAGTCATTGGTATGTAGAACTCTCTTTTTAGAGGACAGAAGGAACTAAATGAAACTGTGTGAGAAATAAATAAACTTTGCTAAAAAAAAAATAAGTTTATTTGTTAAAACAATAACCTCCTGTTTTTAACAGTGATACCTACTATAAGAAAAGCCTTGCGAACATATATGAGACCCTAAGGAAAATTTTATTTTTATTAATTATAAAACACTTTTGCTGCAGTAATGTACATTTGTAATTTTCAGCATAGGGTTATTAGCACTGTTACTAAGAATTTGTACATTGCAGGTCTGAACATATAAAAAAGTTTTAAATATCTGTAAGTAAAAATTAATAATTTCTTATACAGCAGTAAAACTGCCAGTATTTGAACTTTCAATATCTCATTGTTGAATCTGACCTGACCATTTCACCAATAATTGCTTCTGTACAATTTTTGATTTTAAATGCCACTGTGTTGCTGACTCTATGTATAAACATATAATTAGGCACAGTGACTTATAGAAATTGTAGTAATGTAGAACATGATGGTTGGTACTGTAATACCCCAAGTGTCTTAAAGAATAATTGAATAATAAGGTTAAAAGATTTGGAAGCTTTGATAACTGGGGCCCTCAATTAATAACTATAAAAGTCAACAACAGAGGCGACACTAGGAGTAAACAAAGAAAATTTAGAGACTCCCTACGAATACTTGGGAGTAAAAGGATCGTTATTATATATTAAATAAATAAAAACAACTGTTACGTCTATAGACTTCCTTATTTTATTAAACACTGTTCTTTTTTTTTATAGATTAAATTTTCCTTAGTAAAGTCTGTTTTTCATTGATAAGTGATCTTATTTACATAATTCACAATTACACTTATTATATGATATTCCTTAACGTTATTTACGATAGGGCCGGCCCTGAATGTATAACAAAAATTACAATATTTAAAAACAAGAATGAAATTAACATTGGTAACTTTAAGAGTTGTACTTATAGTCCTTGCAAAACATAATATAAATTTCTTCTCCTGGAACTGCTTTTTACTGTCCGCTGTCTTAACTGGGTTACACTATTTCTGAGTTCGTGAATAAAAAGATAGAATTATGCGGGTATCACCCGGGGCTGTAGGTAGACGGTGATCAAGGTAGTAGGCCTAATGATGTTGGATTCTGCGCAGGAACCGACTCCAGAGGTTCTGGCAGAGGATTTTGGTTGCCCCAAACTTGGAACCCTGTCTGAAACAAAAGTCCAAATTCCAAAGAATTAGACCTGTTTCCAGACAGTATACTTAAATGGCGCAAAAGGCCAATTGAGGGAAATTAAAGGGGGGGGGGGGGGGGATGACGTCAAGACTTACCAAAACAGGGTGTTGGTCCTGGCGCTCAGGAGAGGGCGTCTCGTCTCCGCAAACTCGAACCACGATTCGCGGTAGCCACGGAAGTCATCATGACTAATTAAAAAAAATAATTTATATAAAAATACTAAGTTTCTCTACTTTCAACTAAACTACTGACTGGTTAATAATTTTAGCTAGGGACTCCATCCCTTTAGTCTGAGAAGACTACATAATATACGATGTCGATGATTCGCAGAAGATCGCAGATACAAACGGTACCAGTCAGTCAGGAGGCGCGCACCGAAGTAAGTTCAGAGCGGGATATCACCAGAATATCATAAGCGCGGGGTCTCTAGAGAATGGGAGGGGCGTTAGGCTCTGAGCCGAAAATTACCGAGCCCACCCGAAGGTGTCCGGCATAAAAAAAATAGATCTTACTGGAGTGACTGCGCGACTGAGGCGCTATCTTTTGGTGGCGAGAGGAAGTACTAATAAATCGACTTGTGACCGACGAGAGTGTCAAGCTAGGGGGTAATGGAGTAACCAGTGGTGCCACCTAGCGGCCTGAGACATAAGGAGGGGGAAGGTTGTCGTTACCTCCGCGCGAGCGCGGTAGTGTCGGCGCTGCCGACACCTCACAAGTGGCATTAGTTACCACAGCCGTCGCTAGGTGTCGTTAAGGTGCAGAATCGTAACTGCGGCTGTCAAGCCTGAGATGGCCTTGACTTCGGTTAACGTACCCGAGCGGTCGTCGCTCCTAGCCACTTCTGAGAAGAGAGGGTGGGTGAGCAGGCGGGGGGGTGGCTTCAAAAAACGCATGGTCTGTGGGACACAAGGCCCACGGGATCCTCCTGTCGTGTCTTGCTGCTAGTGAACCTTATACCGATTCGTGACAGAGTTAGCAGGGCTCAGCACTGCTTCACAAGCTGCTCTTAGCAAAAGGTAGTCACGCGAAGAAATAAAGTTACCGGCCCCGACGTGCCTGGAGGCGGGAGAAATATTAGCCAGAATGCTAGCCTAGCATGAGGCTGGGAAAGAAAATCAGCTCGCCTCTGAGAACAGAGGCTGAGGGCCTGGCCGTAAAGAAAATAAGATGTGAGAAAAAAAAAAAATAATATCTCCAAAAATATTTAATATTACAAAATTTTAAATAAAACGTGCCTAAATCCCTAACACACGGCACATACTCCCCCGCGTTAAAGCGGAGCTTAGGGGAAAGCAAAAACAAAAACCAAAAACTTCAGTAGGACGAGTTACCAGGTTCGCCTGTATCCTACTACTTACATGCTAAAACACAAAAAAAATATTAAACACGCTTATGAACTAATGTGCACATTCTTAATGACTAAAATGATTAAATTCCTTAACTTAATTAAAATTATTAACTTAAGTGGCCACTTAAACTAACACCTTATATTAAGTTTTCTTACAAACTAGTACCATGGATTTTTATTGTTATTTAATGTTACTACCTAGGTTTTATATCCTTCAGTTAAACTCCTTATTGAGTCTTAAGTATATATATTTATATCTGGCATGCCAAGGCTTAGAGAAAGTAATCGCTCCTATTTTAAATTCGGATGCGCCTTCTTAAGGTGGGAGATGTGCGCTCGTGTCACATACTCTCCGGAACTGGGGTCGGCTAGACCCACAGTCACTGGGGTTAGAAACCGTTGGATCTGTAATGGTCCAGTCCAGCGATACGATAACTTGGCCGATCGCTTATCGATGGCCTTACTCTGCGGGTGTGCTTTGCACATTACCGTGTCACCTACCCTGTAGGGGTTAGGGGAGCGGTACTTATTGTGCCTTCTCTGACTTGTTTGGTGAGCCAAATTTAAATTCCTACGCGCCTTTCTCCAAATCTCCGCGATGTCCTTGGAATCATCCGGTAGTAGGTCTTCGAGAGACCAAAGATTGGAAAGGGGTGTGTTGGGCTTATAAGTAAACATAATCTCAAATGGGGTGGATTTGTGTCCTTCATGTCGGGCATAATTAAATGCCATCTGTAACCACACCAAATCACTGTCCCATTTTTCCTGCGCATTCGCGTGGAACGCTATGAGCGCCGAATGAAGATTTCTATTAAATCTCTCCGCGTGCGAGGGTTTAGGGTAGTATGGCGATGTCGTCACATGCTGTATACCATGCGAGAAACACATGTTCTTGAAAGTTCTGGATGTAAACTGTGTTCCGTTGTCGGATACAATTATGTTCGGTAATCCTGAAATTTTAAAAATGTGATTTTGTAATGCACGCACAGTGGTGTCAGCTGTAGCCTTACGGAGTGGAATAAGCCAAACGAACTTAGAAAAGGCATCTATGCCCACAAGAAGCATAGAGTGTCCGGATTTGGATCGAGGAAATGGCCCTACAAAATCAATAAAAAGTTTTTGCATAGGTCTTTCGGCTACTTCTGAGGCAAGAAAACCGTACTGTGTATTTTGTGCAGGTTTACTTAGTGCACATAGCTTACATAACTTAACTCGCTGTGTAATGTCCCGGTGCATTCCTTCCCAAATAAAATGGCGTCGGATACCTTGAATGGTTTTATAAATACCTAAATGGGCACCGAGAGGTGAACTATGGTAATATGTGAAAATCATATCACGCAGATTTTGTGGAAGAACAATTTTAAGGTGCCTTGACTGTTGTGTACGTTTTTGTAGGAGACCTTTAGCTAACTTATAAAATTTCGGAGCTGTACCCGCTTTAACTTGTTCAATTATTTTTGCCAAATATGGGTCGGGTTGTTGATGTGTTTGTATGTCCTGAAAAGCTAAGGGGAAATCGGTTAGGAGTGCCTGACACGAAATCTGAGGTTCCTCCTGAGATATTGTTTCGGAGGGGTTCTCGAACATTCGAGAAAGTGTGTCAGCCACAATGTTTTGAGTACCGCGAATATGTTGAATATTAAATTTGAGAGAAGAAATTTTGGTGATCCACCTTCCAAGTTTTCCTAATTGTTTAGGGTGAGCTAACAGCCAAGCGAGTGCCTGATTATCAGTTTCCAATAGAAATTCCCTATGTTCCAGAAACTGTCGGAATTTATCAATACCAAAAACTACTGCTAAACATTCCAACTCATACACTGAAGATGCTTTCCTTTCCTGAAAAGTTAATGTATGTGAGGCGAAGGCAATGGGTTGCCTGGCACCATCTATTTCCTGAGACAATACCGCCCCTATAGCAACACTTGAGGCGTCTGTTTGTAAAATAAAGGGTTTACTAAAATCTGCCATGCGCAGAACAGGTGGATTCGCTATAGCTTCTTTCAAGAAATTAAATGCCTTGTCTTGTTCAGGACCCCAAATATATTGTGTATTTTTCTTACGTAATGCATTCAAAGGTGCCGCATGCTCGGCAAAATTTGGTATGTATTTGGCATAAAAATTAGCCATGCCAATAAAACGAGCTATGCCCTTTGTGTCTGTAGGTGGTTTGAATTCTCTGATCGCCTGTGTTCGTTCTGGATCAATTGTAACACCTTTGTGTGATACCAAATGTCCAAGAAAAGATATTTCGGAAGCAGCAAATTTTACCTTTTTTGTATTTACAGTGAGGCCTGCCTTGCGCAGTCTTTCAAGGACAAGAGTCAGATGCTGGATGTGTTCCTCAAAACTTTCTGAATAAATTACAAGATCATCCAAATAATTGTAAACAAATTTAAACTTAAAATCTCCTACTACTTGTTCAAGAAGTCGTGTGAGTACTTGAGCACCTGTGGCCAAGCCAAAAGGTACCACATTATACTGGTAAAGATTCCAAGGTACGCAAAATGCGGTAATAGGTTTTGAGTCTTGCGTGAGTGGGATCTGATGGTACGCCGAATTGAGATCGAACACACTGAAATACCTGGCCTTACTAAACCAATGAAAGGCTGAGTTCAAATCTGGGAGGGGTGTTTGCGGTATTTTAATCTGTTTGTTCAGTTTTCGATAATCAGTGACGAAACGTTGTTCCGTGCCCTTGGGCACTAGAAATGCAGGTGAACTGAAAGGAGAATTAGAAGGTTCTATTACCTTATTATCTAACATTTTCTGTACGTGTTTTCTCATAATTTCCATTTTAAGACCTAAAAGTTGATAAGGGTGACTTTTGACTGGCGTGGTATCAGTCAATTCAATTTGATATTCAATTAGGTTAGTTCGACCTAATTTCTTAGTTAGCACATCTGAAAATTCATTACACAAATCTCGAATAGCAACTTGTTTACTGGGCTCGAGATGATCCAGGGACAAAGACTTTCTCTCGTCAGTGTTGGTAGAAACATTAGTAATTTGTCCTGACATTTTATTTTCAGGTTCCACGAATGATATGACAAGATTTTTATTAAATTTAAATACAAAACTTCCTGCTTGTAGATCAATCAAAATACCTGTTTTTGCGATGAAGTCGGAGCCTAGAATAAGCTGCGTGGCTAAGTTTTCTGCCACAAGAAAAGGGAAATTCCAAGTGAATAATTCTATCCTGATTTTCACTATAGCCACTTTGGATATACTAATTGGTTCGTCCGCTGCAGTAAAACAGCGCACATCCGTGACTTCTGTTTTCAGAACCTGCTTGTTCTTCTGTAATTCCCTAAACAAATCGCCTGAAATAAAACTACGAGTAGCTCCTGTATCAATCAGACCAATAATTTGATTTTTGCCAAACATCGCTTTAGTGTATGGTAATACAGTTCGGACGTGACCGAAAATGTTGTGACACTTACGTTTTCCTTGGTTAGTCAGGCTAACACATGTTTTGCAAATTCTTGTGAATTTCTCAGAATTTTCTTTATGATTAATTTGCTGTGTTATAATCTTCTGTTTGTGTTTTCTGTCTTTTTCTGTGTATTTCTTTCGTTTATTTTTCTTGTGTTTTTGTTTTCCTGTGTTATGCCTTTTTTGATTTTTGTTTTGTTTTTGTGATTCGTTAGTATGCACATTATGCACTGAAAAATTCCTCTCGGATGAAGTTTTAGGTGGACCAGGTAGAAATTTGCCTGGCCACCGCCTTACGCGTTTTTTGCCTTGTTGAAATTTGGTTTGAAATTTTTGTGGTTACATTGCTCAATGTAATGTCCTGTTTGCTTGCAATAATAACAGAAAGGTGTTTGTTGTTGTATGTTCTTGTTTGAACTATACTTATTATTTCTGTAGTAGTTTGTTTTCTGTTGTGGGTGGCTATTTTGTTGTTTCGTGTATGGAAAACTATTTGCAGTTTCTGCCTGAGAATCATGCTTATCCACGGACTTCGCTGACCTGTTTCTCTGAGTGTCTGCATATTCGTAACTCATGGCCTGTATACAGAGTTGATCTAGTTCTACAAAACTCCGTGGCCTAGCCTGGAAAACAGCGCGTGAGCGCTCTGCCTGATTTAGTCCGTCTACTATGCAACTAACTATTTCGCTCTCTGATACGCCCAATCTGAGAACCGCCGCGGCTTCTCTGATTGATGCTACATAGTGCGGCAATGCTTCATTACTTCGCTGTAGCCTGTTGTACCATTCCAAACGGTAATTTGTCAAAAGTCTGGCAGGTATAAACAAATTCAAAATTCCTTCGTGGTATTTGTCAAAAGAGTAACTATTTTCTATTGCTTGACTCGTTCTTTCACTCAGTGGTGGTTGGGTGTAGGGAAAAACTATCTCCAACAACTCTTTGTCAGGAATGCCCCCTTTCTGTCTGATTTTAAGTAAGTGCCTTATAAATTCGATTAATTTATCTGGGTCAAGACCACTTGTTTCGGGAAAACCAACAAGTAATCTCTCGACTGGATGGGCAATTTTCCCATAACAGCTATACTCAGCCGCCCTTGGCGTAACTGGTAATGTTGTTTCTGGTTGATTCTGCGTTGATGGCGGAGGTGGGGGTGAAGGATGTGCAATTTGCGCGGTGGGGATGGTAGGGATTGGAGTTCCTTGCCCGGATGTCAATAAAGAATGAAACTGGGAATATGGATTAAAATATGGCTGGTTTGTGGCGAATGGGAAAAACAAATTTTGTTGTGTTAAAGGATGTGGATTTGCAGGCAAGTTACCGGAAAATGTGACACTGGTGATGGGAGCTGTAGAAGCATGCATGCCTGAGGGAATTTGAGTGGTGGCTGCTGGGATGGGAGGGGTTGAAACTGCGAAGAATGATTGAGATGTTGATGAAATGGGCGGAACCTGCCTTGTTTGGCACAAAGATACTTGTGTGTCGGGTTGCTTTGGGGTTTCCTGAGGAAATTCCGGATTTTCACTCTCTGCATTTCCTAGTGTTTCCATTCCTAGGTTTTCTGCCTGGGCAATGTTGGCCCGGAGGTCCTGTTGAGTTTCTAATTGGGCTGCCCTAGCTTTCAATTTAATTTGGAAGGCGTTTGTCTGTTGCAGACAACGATTTAGCTCTGTTCGATAAACACCATTGAGCACATCTGCGGAAAGTACCACAAGATTTTCCAGTCGTCTGGTGACATGCTCTAATCGCATAATGTGTCGCTTTACATTGGGCAAATTCTCTTCCACATCTGAATAACTTACGAAAGCAGCTATGTCGTAAAATTTGGAGCAAGCTATGTTGAATTCCTCGAGTATTTCTAAATTTAGATTATGTACTGAGGTAGGTAACTTATCACGAACTGCGGCTCGAAGCCTTTTTCGCAGCTCTTGCGCATATCCCGTAGTTGGTAAATTACGCAACTGCAACTCGTAACTTAGTTCATCTACTAGTAATAGCTCCGGAGTAATCATCCTGTCTGGATTCATAGTATTACACAAAACAAAACAATACCCTCTTAAAATTATCTCTTAAACTTTAAACTTAGGTATACACTTAAATCTAGCTTATGATTAAAACAATTGCTTAATTGCGTGGGAAGTATGTGCCTTCATAATTTATTATTATTATTATTACGCGCGTCGGGAAATGAACAGTGTACTCGGGTGTAACAAGCTGTCAGGTTAGCTTGCACAACAGGGTACCTACAAGGAACGTCACGTCAGCCGGCAAGACTGACCTTGGCGCGCAGCGCCTTTAACAAGGGGTGTGGGGGGGGGGGGGTATCTTGTCCAGCGGACACGTCTCTGTTGATAAGCCACGCGCGCGGCCCGAGTTGCGTGGGCGGGCAGCCAGCCAGCTGCTCACAGTGCGCGCTCAAATGTAAACACACAAAACTTATGATAATTTTAAAATTCAAGGGTCAATTTAGCTACTACGTGTATCAGCGGACAGTTCACAAATTACTTACTACAAAAAGATTCTAAGTGACAAAAAAATTATAAAAAAAATTTTTTATTCAATTTTTTTTTTAATTTTAATTTTAGGTATGACCTTTCAAATTAGGTATGCCTATAGATGTAACCATGCTCTGCTACCATTTTGTAATACCCCAAGTGTCTTAAAGAATAAATGAATAATAAGGTTAAAAGATTTGGAAGCTTTGATAACTGGGGCCCTCAATTAATAACCATAAAAGTCAACAACAGAGGCGACACTAGGAGTAAACAAAGAAAATTTAGAGACTCCCTACGAATACTTGGGAGTAAAAGAATCGTTATTATATATTAAATAAATAAAAACAACAGTTACGTCTATAGACTTCCTTATTTTATTAATCACTGTTCTTTTTTTTTATAGATTAAATTTTCCTTAGTAAAGTCTGTTTTTCATTGATAAGTGATCTTATTTACATAACTCACAATTACACTTATTATATGATATTCCTTAACGTTATTTACGATAGGGCCGGCCCTGAATGTATAACAAAAATTACAATATTTAAAAACAAGAATGAAATTAACATTGGTAACTTTAAAGATTGTACATATAGTCCTTGCAAAACATAATATAAATTTCTTCTCCTGGAACTGCTTTTTACTGTCCGCTGTCTTAACTGGGTTACACTATTTCTGAGTTCGTGAATAAAAAGATAGAATTATGCGGGTATCACCCGGGGCTGTAGGTAGACAGTGATCAAGGTAGTAGGCCTAATGATGTTGGATTCTGCGCAGGAACCGACTCCAGAGGTTCTGGCAGAGGATTTTGGTTGCCCCAAACTTGGAACCCTGTCTGAAACAAAAGTCCAAATTCCAAAGAATTAGACCTGTTTCCAGACAGTATACTTAAATGGCGCAAAAGGCCAATAGAGGGAAATTAAAGGGGAGGGGATGACGTCAAGACTTACCAAAACAGGGTGTTGGTCCTGGCGCTCAGGAGAGGGCGTCTCGTCTCCGCAAACTCGAACCACGATTCGCGGTAGCCACGGAAGTCATCATGACTAATTAAAAAAAATAATTTATACAAAAATACTAAGTTTCTCTATTTTCAACTAAACTACTGACTGGTTAATAATTTTAGCTAGGGACTCCATCCCTTTAGTCTGAGAAGACTACATAATATACGATGTCGATGATTCGCAGAAGATCGCAGATACAAACGGTACCAGTCAGTCAGGAGGCGCGCACCGAAGTAAGTTCAGAGCGGGATATCACCAGAATATCATAAGCGCGGGGTCTCTAGAGAATGGGAGGGGCGTTAGGCTCTGAGCCGAAAATTACCGAGCCCACCCGAAGGTGTCCGGCATAAAAAAAAAAAATCTTACTGGAGTGACTGCGCGACTGAGGCGCTATCTTTTGGTGGCGAGAGGAAGTACTAATAAATCGACTTGTGACCGACGAGAGTGTCAAGCTAGGGGGTAATGGAGTAACCAGTGGTGCCACCTAGCGGCCTGAGACATAAGGAGGGGGAAGGTTGTCGTTACCTCCGCGCGAGCGCGGTAGTGTCGGCGCTGCCGACACCTCACAAGTGGCATTAGTTACCACAGCCGTCGCTAGGTGTCGTTAAGGTGCAGAATCGTAACTGCGGCTGTCAAGCCTGAGATGGCCTTGACTTCGGTTAACGTACCCGAGCGGTCGTCGCTCCTAGCCACTTCTGAGAAGAGAGGGTGGGTGAGCAGGCGGGGGGGTGGCTTCAAAAAACGCATGGTCTGTGGGACACAAGGCCCACGGGATCCTCCTGTCGTGTCTTGCTGCTAGTGAACCTTATACCGATTCGTGACAGAGTTAGCAGGGCTCAGCACTGCTTCACAAGCTGCTCTTAGCAAAAGGTAGTCACGCGAAGAAATAAAGTTACCGGCCCCGACGTGCCTGGAGGCGGGAGAAATATTAGCCAGAATGCTAGCCTAGCATGAGGCTGGGAAAGAAAATCAGCTCGCCTCTGAGAACAGAGGCTGAGGGCCTGGCCGTAAAGAAAATAAGATGAGAGAAAAAAAAAAAATAATATCTCCAAAAATATTTAATATTACAAAATTTTAAATAAAACGTGCCTAAATCCCTAATACACGGCACAGTACACCTGGGGGTGTACGAGAGGAGACAGTGTAAGATCGGTAATGGTGAATTAAAGTAGTGTGCCTGAGTTCCCGTGTTTCAATTATGTAACATACATCAACACATGGCGCAGTCGGTACGAAGAGAACTACGGGAAACACAGGGTTCGAAACTACTGTCGTGATGTATTGGAACATTTCATTTGTGCCAGATATCGTCACTGAGTAACGAAGAAACGACCCTCGCAGCTGACTTGTATCAAGACAGAAACAAAACATGGCGGCAGCAAGCACGTTCAATGTTCCTGAGAAATTGTCACTACGTGGAAACATCAGTGAGAACTGGAAAAAATTTCGACAAGCATTTGAAATTTATCTGGAGGCATCTGATCTCGTTTCGCAAGGAGAATCGCGTAAGATTGTGATATTTTCGAATATTATTGGCGAGGAAGCCCTGGATGTTTACAACACACTAACGTTCACCGATGAAGAGAACAAAAACAAGACGTTGGCTATTGTTCTCGGCAAATTCCACACCTACTGCAACCCAAAAAAGAACATCCTACACGAGCGATTCATGTTTCATAACCGCAATCAAAGCAAGGGTGAAAACTTTGATGGCTTTTTAACTGACTTAAAAATCATATTGCAAGACTGTGAATTCACGAATGCTGACGAAATGTTACGTGATCGGATTGTCTTTGACACCCAAGATAAACCAACACAAGAAAAAAATCTCAAAAGAGGGGATGTCAGTTTAGAAGACACAATTCAACAATTTCGGACTGCTGAAATAACTGCTGCTCAGGCAAGCCAGGTGATGAACTCAAACCAAGGGATGCCAGATAACATCACGTTGATGAAGCCAAATATAAGCCAAGCAAGTTTCCACGTCCTAGTAGAAACCGAACCATACAACGACTGGCAGTGGACATTGAGTGCAAGTGGTGTGGTTATTGTCACCCTAGAGACTTTTCAAAATGCCCAGCACGAGGGAAATCAAGTTCACTCTGCGGTGTAATGAACCATTTTGCGAAAGTGTGTCGTAATACTCGTTCACGAGAAACAAAATCACAACCAGTAACTGAGGTTAAACAAACAACAGATCCTGGACATAGCTTCGATTTTGAGGATTATTACTGTGATCACGTCACAAAAAAACCTGCATGCAACAGTGCTCAGGTAAAGTGTTGGACTGAAACATTCCTTGTTGACAATGTCTCTGTCACATTTAAACTGGACTCAGAGGCATGTGTCAACATCCTGCCCCTCAAGATATTTTCCCAGTTGTCTCGTGCAGGAACCACAGTGAAGTTACGACATGAGAACATGTCCCTGGCAGCCTACAACAACTCTACGATTAAAGTGGTAGGTAGCTGTGAATTGAACTTGCGTCGGGGCACCATCATTTCAGAAGAAACATTTGTCATAGTGGATGAAGACTCTGTGGCAATTTTGGGAATCAGTACCTGTGCACGGCTCGGCATTCTACAAAAAAATGTGGTCAGTGAGGTACATCTCAAATCCAAAGAAAGCATTGTGACAGCATATGAAGATGTTTTCTCTGGCGTCGGTAAGTTTGCACGTGATTATACCATAAAGTTGAAAGAGAATTCTGTACCTGTTTCAAATCCACCAAACAGACTTCCCCTTACAATCAGAGCCAAGTTACAAGCCAAGCTAGATAGATTATCTCAGTTAGACGTGATTGCAAAATGTAGCACACCCACTGAGTGGGTGAACAGGCTGGCAATCGTCGAGAAACCAGATGGTTCCCTGCGACTCTGCCTAGATCCCCAGGATTTAAATGAAGCCATTGTGAAGGAATATTTTGAAAAACCCACAGTGAAAGATATAATTGCTAAGCTAGGCAACTCCAAATACTTTAGTGTGTTGGATCTGAAAGATTCATTCTGGCATATACCTCTAGACAAACAGAGTTCAACATACTGTACATTTTCGACAGTATTTGGCTGCTATTACTTCAAAAGGTTGCCATTCGGGTTGAACATATCGTCGGAGGTATTTCAAAAATACAACACAGAAATATTTGGAGACATACAAGGGGTCATGATCTATGTCGATGATCTGCTCATTTATGCAGACAATGAGGATGCTTACGATAAAATACTCATTGAAGTGCTGGACAGAGCGCGGAGATGCAATGTAAAGTTCAATGTACAGAAGTTCCAACACAAGGTTGCTCAAGTTAAATATGTGGGACACACCTTCACTGGCAGTGGCGTTATCCCAGACAATGAAAAAATTTCAGCAATTGTCAATTATGATATCCCAACATGTAAATCAGACCTCCAGCGTTTCTTAGGTCTTATAAACTATCTGAGAGACTTCATTCCCCACTTCACGGAAGTCACTGGCCCACTGAGAAGTCTGTTGCGAAATAATAGTGAGTTTGTGTGGAACCCCAGCATACATGGTACATGTCTTAATAAGCTAAAGAAAATATTAACATCTGAACCCTTCCTACAGACATATGATGACACAAAAGACATTGTGATTCAGACCGACAGCAGCAAGGAAGGTATAGGCTGTGTTCTTCTACAGGACGGCAGGCCGGTCTGTTATGCATCAAAATGTCTCTCGCCCACTGAAGTTAGTTACGGCCAGATTGACAAGGAATTTATTGCCATTCTCTTTGCTTGCAAGAAATTCCATCAGTATATTTACGGGCGCAAAGTGGTAATACAGACAGATCATCAACCGTTAATATCAATCATGCAGAAAGAAATCCACACAATTCCATCGAGAAGACTGCAGAGCATTAAGCTTAAACTAGGGTTGTACAAAGTCAAGCTAGTATATGTGCCGGGCTCGAAAATGCATGTCGCAGATGCTCTCAGTAGGGCATGCTCCAAAGCAGCAATTGATGATGTAGATGTGTCCCTGGGAGATGTAGTACACTCAGTCAACATGTCAAAAGACAAAAAGGCTCTGTTTCAACAAGAAACAAAGAATGATGGATTACTCAGTATGTTGTCCACACTGTTTCATAACGGGTCGCCGAATTCCAAAACCAAGGTACCTGAACTGGCAAGATTCTATTTCAAATTCAGACATGAGATTGTAGTTGAAGATGGGTTGGTATTTCTGGGTGAAAGAATCATAGTCCCTGTAGCCCTAAAAAACAGGTGTTAAATAATGTCCATCAATCTCATTTTGGTATGGCAAAAACCAAAGCCAGGGCAAAAACCTTATTTTATTGGACAGGCATGGACACGGACATAGAGAATTTTGTAGCAGGATGTAGCTTGTGTGAAAAATTCAGCACAAAAAATCCTAAGGAACCGATGATACTACAAGAACCCTAGACACTGCCCGTTCACAAGGTAGCATGTGACATCCTTGAGTTGGACTCACAATCATACTTAGTTTTGTGTGATTACTACTCCAAATGGATTGAACTGCTTCCGTTGCAATCCAAGGATGCAGCCAACATTATACGAGTGCTGAAAACTGTCATTTCTACACATGGAATACCAAGCATAATGATTGCAGACAACATGCCCTTTGATTCTACACACATGAGACAATTCAGTGACAGTTATGGCTTTGTTATCCAAACATCAAGCCCATACTATCCCAGAAGCAATGGGTTAGCCGAACGAGCAGTAGGGCTCTGCAAGAACATGCTAAAAAAATGTAAAGACCAACAGCTTGACATCCACGATATGTTGCTGGAATTTCTTAACAGCCCGGTGTTGGGATCGCCCTACAGTCCTGCCCAACTTCTGTTTAGCAGGAGAACTAAAACCAAGTTACCCATTTGTGACACTCTGTTGCAACCCAGTATCGTACATAATTTCAGTAACATACAAGAACAAAAGGACAGGCAAAACAAAGGTTATTATGATAAAAATGCTAAACACAGGCATGTTGTATTTCAGAAAGATGACAATGTGGTTTATTTGGACAAAGGTGTCTGGAGACCTGCCCGAATCGTCGCAGAGGGTGGAAGCCCGAGGTCATGGATGATCAAGGATGAACATGGGAGCTCAAGAGAAGGAACACCTATCATCTGAAGAAGTCCACAGTCACACGAGAACAGAACCGAGAAGAGCCAACAAGTGGAAACAAGGCAAGTGCAAACAAGGATGTGACTCTCACCAACAAACAACGTTACTGGTCTGCTGAACGCAGAATGGTGTTCACAGAAAAGCCCACTCAAACTGAGAGACTCAAGGGTCCGATTGAAGAGGGCTTCAGAGGGTTTGAGACAGAAGACAATCCAAGTGTACCAGATTGCCGTCCAAAGAGGATCCAGAAAACACCTCACTACCTTAAGGACTATGTTCAGAAATAAGAGTTATTGTCATCTTTAGTTTTAAGTAGTTTTGTATTTGTGTTTGTATAAGGAGGGAGATGTAGTAATGTAGAACATGATGGTTGGTACACCTGGGGGTGTACGAGAGGAGACAGTGTAAGATCGGTAATGGTGAATTAAAGTAGTGTGCCTGAGTTCCCGTGTTTCAATTATGTAACATACATCAACACAGAAATACCTGAAAATTTTATAGTAATATAACAATTGAAAAAACTATGGTAAATTTTTTGAGACAGAAGTTCTGAAAGCCATTGCCATTGAGCTATGTGCAAGAGCATGTGGACACTGTAAAACATAAAAACATACAAGACAATTGTGAAGAAACAACTATATATAATCAAAGTTTAGTAAATTTAGTTTTAATATTTGATACTTACTGCACATATTGTACGCTCACCTGACCTATTTAAAAAATTTGGAATACAAAATATCCATCAATAAATAAAGTTGAAAAATTCACCTTACAAACCTCAGAAACGCTTTGCAATGTATTATTATTTTGCTGCCGTATTATAGCAACTAAATTGTTACAAACTAAACCATTGCAGGATAACCAGTGCACCTTAAGGAACAGAACCTTAAAGTTTTATGTAGTTTGGTTGTTTTATTCACAATGACGAGTTTATTTCACCACTGTGGACGATTGCGCTAGCCAGAAGTTGGCACCACTTCTCCTGCGAGACCAAAGATGGTGGCCGTTAATACTCAGTCTTTATAGTTGGCTTAGTTCATCCAGAACAATCAGTAACAGTAGATATCATGCTTTCACAAGAATTTTAATATATTATGGCTTGGCTTGTGGGTTTTAGCAATACAAAAATTGAATAATTTATCTCCAATGTAGGCAACTACCATAGTATTAGGAAGAAAGGAGGTAAGGGCATGCGCATCTTCTATCCCCCAGCTCCCAGGCCTCTGATGTCACCTGGCGGCCAGGCCATGTGCCTGGAGGGGCGGGCGCTGCACGTGTTTACCAGGAAGTTGTTTGCCACTCTTGGTACGCCATTGTCTGTGATTGACCTCGTGAATTGTTTAGGAGACAGCAGCAGTTTTAAATATACTTATATATAATATTATTTGTATTAGTTTATTATAAGTTATCATTCAATTCACATATATGCAAGACTTTATTTAGAAACCATGTCATACTGCTCTGTCTTTGGGTGCAACAATAGCAGTAGGCGAAATAAAAGTGTGAAATACTTTCGTTTTCCTACTTGCTCTGAAATTCAGAAGTTATGGATAAACTGCTGTCGAAGGGCAGATGTAATTAATGTCAAAACCGGTAAGTCATATTATAATACACCACTTTTAATATTGTTTACACGAGAATTAAATCGTTTCTATGTTGTCAATAATCTATGTACGTGTTTTGTTCATTTTCAGCACGAGTATGTTCCGCTCATTTTAGCGAAGAGTGCTTCTACAAAAGCTTACGAGAGAAACTGCTAAATTACTCACCGGTGAAAACTCGAAAATTAAAGAAGGACGCAGTGCCTAACTTGAAGCTTCCAAACGTTACCTGCACTGTACAGTTAAATAGAACTGAAAGACAGAATATCAGAACAAGGAAGAACTTAGTAAGGGAAATTCTACTACATGCAAACAGAACAACAGAGTGAGTAGTAATTAAAATCTGTATACTAGCATTAATTTGTCGTAGTAGTAACATTAATTCAACATGCAGAGCGATTTTTAATGATGAAGAACACATTTTATATATGTCTAAAACATGTTTATGGGTATTTTTTGCTGGCTTGCGTTCTGTTTTTATTTAACAAATAATATTTCCGAGAATATTAATTTTTATTTTATTTTTTACATGCTTTTATATCATCGTGATAATTTAATTATTTAATATTCACTCGTATTAATTCTGTGAAACCCAAAAATGAATTACTCTGCTAAATTTAACCGCCTATAATTACGTATTTATTTATCGTTGCTGTATATTTTATTCTCGTGAAAATTCCCTTACAAAGTGAATTAACTTTTGAATTAGGCTTATATATGACCTTAAAATTCTGAAATATAAATGTTTAGAATTGTCCCATATTGTATTGTAGGTCTATATACTGTTGAGATAATGTTAGTCCTATTTCAATTACTGCAAAGTGATTATTAAAGTATAATATAAGTTTTGAAAACTAATATATATAATATAGCATTAATGAATTTCAATAGCTCTTATATGTTTGTAAATAAAATTAAATACAATTAAATTTCATTTGTCAACGCTTGGTTTTTACAGGCTGAGTCCGAACACCGAAGAGCATGAATCACTGCCGCCTGTCTCTACTGCCTGCCAAGACTCGCCTCCTGTTCGTTCCGAGGATGATGTTCGAAAACTTCACGATAGGATTCGAGAACTGGAATCACAGGTAAAAGAAACTTTGATTAAAAATAAAGAATTAGAAAAAGAGAAGACATCTCTGAAGGAAGAAATGGAAGCAATTAAAACACTGCACACTGATTCTAATATTAAAGTGCAGGAAGTGTTAGGGAGATTTTTCACTCCGGGACAGATTTGTTTGATTTTACAGAATAAGAAACGAAGGATTTGTTGGTCTGCAGACGATATTGCTGCTGCCATTTCTTTGAAGAGTGTAAGTGCGAAAGCATATCGATACCTTAGAAACAAGCTTAATTTTCCATTACCTGATTTAAGTACTCTACGGAAGTGGGCTTCGCAGTTAGATTGTAACACGGGCATTTTATACGATGTTGTGGCTTTGATGAAATGCAAGAGCAGGGAACTTGGAGATTTTGATAAAGTCACTGTCATTTCTTTCGATGAGATGAAAATTAGTAATCAGATATGTATGGACAGGAAAGAGCAACAGATTCTAGGTCCTTACAATTACGTACAAGTTGTAATGGCTCGTGGCCTCTTGAGTAACTGGAAACAACCTATTTACTATAATTTTGACGAACCCATGTCTGAAACAACACTGAAGAAAGTGATCGTGTGTTTAGAAGAAAGCGGTTACAAAGTTTGCGCGGCAGTAAGCGACATGGGAGGAGGTAATCTAGCTGTTTGGAAGCAACTCAGCATATCTCCTATCAACACATCATTTAAAAACCCTCATGATAGCACCAGGATAGTTTATGTTTTTCATGATGCGCCACATTTATTAAAACTAGCACGAAATCATTTCATTGATAAAGGCTACGTCCTTCAGTCAGAAGTTATTGATAAAACATCTATTGAAAAGCTACTGTGCAAATTAGACCGAAACTGACCCAAAATCATCTTGATGTCCAAGGGAGTGGAAGGCAGAAAGTCAAAATTGCTGCACAATTATTTTCAAACACGGTTTCGTATTCACTGAAGTATGCATATGCTAATAACCTTATTGAACCTGACGCTAGTGTGATCTCAACATCAAATTTTCTCAAATTATTTAATGACTGGTTTGACATTTTTAATTCTTCTGTTCCACAAACTGCATACGGGAAAGGTTTGGTTCATCAGGATAAGATTTTATGTGAAATGACAAACACAATCGAACTGCTGAGAGTTAAAGGCGGGAAACATAAATTGCCTTTTCAGAAGGGAATTCAGATAAACAATCAATCTTTGAAAGATTTATTCGCCTACTTAAATAAGTCACTGAACGTTCGGTACATCACGACTGTTAAACTTAATCAAGATGTATTAGAATGCTTTTTTTCATATATCAGAGGAATGGGCCATCAAAATACACATCCATCACCAGTAGAGTTTAAATACAGGCTAAGAAACTATGTATTTGGTAAGCATTCTGCTGCAGTTTTTTCTGAGAAACAAAATACCAACGAGAGACCTGAAGAATCGTGCTTGCTTGAGGTCGCATCTCATGTTTGCGAAGGAGAAAAATATGTGGGTGAACGTAACAACTTATTACTTCAAAGAGAATTTGACGTAGCATCAAAGCTGCAAATGGAAACTTTAGCTGCAAGTGACTGTGTAGAGGAATTTCCTTTCGAACACAATGAACATTCTGAATTGACGGAACATTCGATAAGGAACGAAGGATTAAAATACATTGCAGGCTATGTTGCTCACCGCTTCAGAAATGCACATCCTGAGCTCGGCTCTGTGAAATTGACAAAGGGAAATTCTTTTATTGCTACACAATCTGCGGGAGGCTTAGTGAATCCCGAAAATTAATTTCTTGAAAAAATTTCTGTCGCAGAAAAATGTTTCAACGCTTTTCATGGTCCACTATTTTCCACTGATAAAAATATATTTGAACTTTTGACAGGTGTAATTATGAAAGAAATAGGGAATACCTTACCTTTTAAAGTTGTTCACTGCTTCGTAAGGACAAGGACGTATATATGCATCAAGCATTTGAATATAAAAAACAAAAATGAAAAGGACAAGAAGAGGAAAGAAATAATCAAAATGAAAAAAATTATTAACTAATTTTGTTGAAAACGGTACACTACTGTCACATAGGCTGTCAAGGTTTCTACGGAGTTGAACATAAACTTTATGTTTTGTGTAGTAAAAATTTTTGAATGCATTATCTTGTTCCATGAGTATGCACATGTCGAAAATAATAAATATTTTTGTTAATTTTTTATGTTTCCCAGGTATTGTTGTGTTCAAATAAAAAAAATTGTGTTTCGTAAATGTATACTTCTTTCATAACTTTTTTGTTTACTATAAAGTTCTACTTTGGTAAGTAATTTTTGTAACACGTTTGACTGGCCTACATGTTAATGCAAGTTCTAACTACTTCAGAAACACTCATATATATAATTGCATTAATTAAGTAAAAAATGTATTTGTGATCGTTCGCAACGTTGTCGGCCGGTTCAACATTGTACATACCGCTGTCACCAATGAGGTAAAATAAACCACAGTAGCTGGCTGAATAGGGGCCGAGCGTGTTAGCCGAGCGGAGAGACAAGCCAGGTGGCCGCCAGATGACGTCATGCGCAGTAGCCGTCGAAACTCGTCAGCCGCTTGCCTGCCCCCTGGGCAACTACTACCCTGATGATGGCAAAAAAGTTGAAAGAAACATCGGAAATAGTTTTTTCATACTTGACTCTGTTAAACTCACAAGCCAAGCCAATTCAATCAAGAATAGCCCTAATCTCAGCATTTGCCTTGATATGATAGTGGTCAGCTCGTCTAATATCATTGATAATGTGGGTTAGGTTCCACATCAGCCATGGGTTTATTTAAAATTATATTATATGTTCTTTAATCCTACATTATTTAGTTCTGCATACTTCATAATCCGGCACCAATTGATGTTGCTTGTGTTCATATTTAAGCATTTCTTGACAGAGGAAATGTGATATCAGACACTTATTTAAAATAGTATCACTCACATGTGTTTTTTCTTGCCATTGAACAACTTATTACAACTTGTTTTATATAAAATTTTACTATATATTAATTTTTCTTTGGTATTCCTGTTAAAACTATATTCGTGTTTGATGATCCGGCAAAATTGTTGATCGGAAATGGCAATGGTCCTGAACATGCCAGATTAAAGAGCCTTTACTGTATTTATTTTATAAGATATTCCATTCTCAATGTTTAAGCATAATTGGGGAAATATAAACTGTCTGAGTTCCAAAAAAAATAAGTTTTTTTCTAATATTACATTTTTATTTTACATCTCCTAACAAACCACAGAAGGGCATATATAAGGTATTGTTGTCGCAAAATACTAACCATAAGCACCAAGTGACAAGAAAGTTTAAGCCGAATGTTTGTGTGAAACCTATTTTCAGAAGCTTCTAATAAAAAACTTTTATCCATTGTTTTGGAAATAGAAATTTATATAAGTAGGTTGACATCCCCTGAATAAAACAGTACCCACACAGAGGTAAATACCATCTTTAATTGAAGCCAAAAGTAAAGCATTAACAAGGAATCACACCTGGCTTTTAGAAAGCAGCCAGTGCTTTATCCATTTTCACTGGCTAATTGCTAGATCATATGTTTTATTAGTGAAACATAAAATAATTTTGTAGTGACAAGTCTTCCAAGCAAAATTTTACTACAGACCAAGTAAAAGATCAGTTTTTTGGTGTGTATGTTGTTTTTGTTATCAAGCAGCAGTTGGCAAAACTGCACCGGAAGCGGGAACAGTAGTGTGCTGTTATGTTTACATGATGTAGAAGAGTTGTGTAGTAAAAAGTTGCAATGTTATATCCAGTCTATCCTTATGAAAATCTAACAGGTTATGGGCCCAGGACATGCGCAAAAATGGGCATAAATCGGGAATAATGTTTTGTGAATAGAAGTGAAGAAACTCACGAGGGCATGTGACGCACGAGATCGTTAATCGTGAACATGCGGGAGTGCGGTTATGTACAACATGTGTGCGCGAAAAACTAATAACAAATAGAGTTATTATTTACACCAGTGTTCTGTAGTTTTTCTCTCTTCGGCATACATCTAGCATACGTTTGTTGCGTCATGATGCATCGAAATAGTTTGCAAACTCGCAGCGCAAATATGCCGATTGTAAACAAACTAAACGGCATAGATGACTATAACGACTGGAAATTTGGCATGAAAATGTTGTTAATGCGTGAAAAGTTATGGACATATGCAACTGGGGAAGCATATGAAACAACACAAAAACCTGACCAGGATAAAGAAATGGAGGCCCTTTCTTTGATCTGCTTACATGTGGAACCCCACCTGTACCCATATGTAAGAAATGCTGAAAAACCCAAAGATGCATGGAATGAGCTAGCAAAAGTTTTTGAAGACAAAGGTTTGGAGCGACGAATTGGCTTAATAGATCATCTATTGGACCAGAGATTAGAAAACCATTGTGGCATGCAAGATTATATCACTGCAATCTTAGGTACAGCTCAGAAGTTACAAGACACAGGAAAGGGTCTGGACGATGAATTGGTTGCTGTAGTGATGCTTCGGGGACTCCCTGAGGAATTCAGACCATTAAGAATGGCTTTAGAAAATTCAGGGATTGAGGCTACTTCAGAGTTGGTTCGCATGAAACTGCTTCAAGAGGACCTCAGAAGAAGCAGTGGCCACGGAGGTAATGCAGAAGCAGTCCTTGTATCCAAGAAAAAAGAAAAATTTACAGCAAAGGGTGCCAGAAGTAAAATTCACAGTTATGGGTGCAACAGATTTGGCCACATAAAAATGAACTGTCCAAATCAGGCCAACTATGTGAAGGATGACAACAGCACTGCACCACCATTCAGGTCAGAGGTACCTCTTCTGTTTACAGTGCTGGGGGTGAGTACAGTGGAGAATGCATGGTATATAGATTCTGGAGCAACAGGTCACATGACTAATAAGAAGACATGGTTAAGCAATTTTAAACAAAAGGATAATCTGGAAATATCTGTAGCAAACAACGAAAGGGTTCATGTTCTCGGCACTGGTGATATTGCAATTAGTATAAATAACACAAAAAGAATAATCCAAGATGCTATGCTTGTACCGCAGTTATCCACAAATCTGTTATCTGTATCAAAGATGGTAGAGAAGGACCTGATTGTAGTTTTTTCGCAAAAGGGGTGTGAAATATACCACAGTAACAATTGTAAGATCCAAGGGAATGTCGAATTAAGTGCTACAAATGTGGGAGGGCTATACAGACTAGATGAGTGTATCCCTATGGCCCAAAAATATGAATCTAAATGCCAAAATGCAATGGTAATTGTATCCGAAACACATGAAATATGGTATCGTAGACTGGGTCACCTCAATCGAAAAGGTATGCGTAAACTAAAAAATTGTTTGGCAACTGGTATCAAGATCTCTGGGGGAGGAGTTGAGCCATGTATACCTTGTATTGAAGGTAAACAGTGCAGAAAACCATTCCGAAGTAACCTAGCTAGAAAAAGCTCTCAGAAACTTGAGTTAATTCATAGTGACCTATGTGGCCCCATGAGTGAGGAGTCCTACAGTAGAGCAAAATACATGCTGATATTTGTTGACGATTTCTCTCGGAAAATATTTGTATATTTCCTAAAAAAACAAATCCCAAGTGAAGGATAAATTTGTGGAGTTTAAGCTGCAAGTTGAGAAGGAAACTGGGCTCCAAATCAAGATACTAAGAACTGACAATGGACGAGAATATACAAACAACAATTTGACTAATTTTCTGAAAGAAAATGGAATCAGACATCAGACCACAGTTCCATATTCGCCAGAGCAGAATGGGGTGGCAGAACGTGCCAACAGATCACTTTGTGAAAAGGCTCGTAGCATGATGCAGAATGCCAACTGCCCCAAGGAACTTTGGGCTGAAGCTTGCAACACAGCGGTATATCTGAAAAACCGATCACCTCATGCTTCAGTGATTAGCTCCATACCAGAAGAGTTGTGGACAGGGAAGAAAGTGGACCTTAGTCACCTGCGTGTGTTTGGATGCAGAACATATATGCACGTGCCCAAGGAGAAGCGAACAAAGTGGGATGCCAAAAGCAGAGAACTGGTTTTTATTGGCTACTGTGAATATTCAAAAGGATACCGCCTTCTTGACCCTGGGAAGCCATCACGGGTGATAAAAGCGAGAGATGTTGAATTCCTAGAGCATTCAAGTTACTATGGAAGGAAAGACAATACCATGGACCATCAGGATGAAACCAGCACATCTGAATTCATCCCACTGCAAACAAATAAAAGCAGCATCCCTATCGTGAAAAATGATAAAGTTTATGAGCATAAGCTTGAAACAGGGGACTCATCTGATGCAGATAGTGACTTCCTAGGCTGGGATAACCCTGCAGAAACAGAAAATGTGCAAGAAAATTCATCAAACCTAGAGAATGAATGTCCAAAAGAAATGGAACCAAGACATACTGTTCGATACAGGCAAAAGAAACATTTTCCAGATCACATCTGGTATCAGGCAATGTCGAGCAAGAAAGAGAATATACCTGAACCCAGGAATGTAGAAGAAGCTTTGAATGGAGAATTCAGGAAAGAATGGCTAGCTGCTATGAATAATGAACTCAAGTCGTTACTGGATAACAACGCATGGGAATTAGTGAACAAACCTGACAACCAAAAGGTCATCGGATGTAAGTGGGTATTTAAAGTGAAGAGGGAACCTGACGGAACTACAAACAGATTCAAGACACGCCTGGTAGCAAAAGGATACAATCAGCAACATGGAATTGACTATGATGAGACATTTGCACCAGTAGTCAGATATGCTACGATCAGGATGTTGCTTGGAGTAACGGCACAACTTGACCTTGAAATTGACCATCTTGTATCGACGGCTTTTCTGAATGGTGAGCTAGAGGAAAAAGTATACATGTCCCAACCAGAATATTTTGTGTCACAAGGAAATGAAAACAAAGTTTGTCTTTTAAGGAAAGCCGTGTACGGGTTGAAACAAGCAGCTATGGCGTGGAACAAGAAAATTCATGAAGTACTCCTTGGTTTAGGCTTGAAACAAAGCTTGCATGAACCATGTATGTATTACAGGACATCAAACAAGAACTATTTAATTGTTGCTTTGTATGTCGGTGACTTCCTTATCTTGTCTTCAAACAAATCTGAAAAGGATAACCTAAAATCAGAACTGATGACCACTTTCAAGATGAAAGATCTGGGTGATGTGAAGCACTGCCTTGGGATGAATGTCAGCAGGGATAGAAGCACGGGGACTATTCAAATAAGTCAAAAACACTACATTAGGGAACTTTTGAAAAAATTTGGAATGGAGGAGTGCAAGCCAGCAGGAACTCCAATGGAGAAGGACCTGACACTCCTAACAGGTGGTGTCAACTTGAAACTTTTCAGAACTTAAAAGGATGTCTGATGTATCTAGCAGTCTGCACAAGGCCAGACATTTCCCACTCAATCAGTGTATTAAGCCAATTTAATAACTGCTACTCAAAGGAACACTGGAAGTGTGCAAAGCGGGTGCTCAGGTATCTGAAGGGAACCATCAACTACTGTTTGAAGTATTCCAACACCACTGAACATCTAACAGGATTTGTTGATGCAGACTGGGCTGGTGATGCGAATGACAGAAGATCCTACACCGGTTATGCATTCAAGCTTGGAAATGCAGCAATATCATGGGAAAGCAGAAAGCAGAGAACTGTGGCACTCTCTAGCACCGAAGCAGAATATATGGGGCTGTCTGATGCAACAAAAGAAGCCATATATCTACAAAGCCTAATGGGAGAACTCTTTGGTGAAGTACATTGTGTGAAACTATTTAATGACAATCAGTCAGCTCATAAGCTTTGTATAAATCCAGTGTACCACAGTCGAACTAAACACATTGACGTGAGATACCATTTCATCAGGGAAGCTGTTGAAAACAAGAAGGTTGAAGTAATATATCTGCCAAGCAACAACATGACTGTGGATGTGCTAACAAAAGCGCTGCATAAACCTCATCACGAGAACTGTGTGTGTGGACTGGGACTTGACGTCATCAAGTAATTTTTTTTTGTGTGTCTGCTGCTTGATTATGGGGAAGTGTTGTTTTTGTTATCAAGCAGCAGTTGGCAAAACTGCACCGGAAGCGGGAACAGTAGTGTGCTGTTATGTTTACATGATGTAGAAGAGTTGTGTAGTAAAAAGTTGCAATGTTATATCCAGTCTATCCTTATGAAAATCTAACAGTGTACATGAAGTTTATTTTTTTTTTTTTGCTACTTGCAGTATCATTGAAGAATATTTTATGCAAATAAAAAGGTATAAAATCCCAATGAAATAGAGCAAATAAAACCTCCCCAGTTGTAAATATAATGCATATATTGAGCTGTGCCCAATTAACTTAACGTGAGCTACAATGAATATTGAATGTTTTTTGCGCAATGATCTGCAACATGCGGGAATGGAAAGATAAGTGAAATAACCTCGTGAGACTGTGGTAGCCAGGTCATTATTAGTGTGGTGTAGAGAGGGACAATGTAGAGCAGAGAAACCATTGTCTCATGTGTGGACCTGCCTTCAAGACTGCCAATAAACAGTGACTGCAGTTTTTCAATTCAATTTTTTTTAATGTAATGGACATAAAAACTAAGAGTAGTGACAATATGACCTGTACAAATAATCATTGTTAGCTAGCAAATTATGTTAAATAAATTGCTGTGCTCTCTGTTCTGTTTTTGACAGGACTTCAAATACTCCTGATCATGCGCAGCTTCATCTGTGCCAGATTACAGAAAGTACTTAACCAAAAAATGCAGAAATAAAGAGCAGCTCCGGTAGTTAAAATAATTAATCATACACTAAACTATTTTGAAAGTAATTAAAATATAAAAATTTGGTTACATAGCTTTTGTAACAGAAAAATATTCTACTGCACAATGGATACAGAGTTAGTTATGCATAGGCTTACCATAACTTCTCCGAGCCAAACGGGACAGCGGATTGACCCGGGGGGGGGGGGAGGGGGAAAGAAGGGGGGGGGGGGACAGCCCCTGGGAAAAATTATGTTAAAAATTAAACCTTGAAATTCCCATAAAGATAAACACATTTTTCGGACAACTTTTTTGTATTATGTTTTACATTAAAATTATTTACATTAAATTAGTATTCATATGTTAATAAAACAAAAAAAAGTTATTTCCCCATTCCAAACAGTTCAGACAGACTTGAAAGTAATTCTTTTAACATTTACTTTTTACTTCTAAATAGTTCATAAAAGTCTGAGCAATAGGGATGCAAATTTACTTTGCGTGTCAAAAAAAAAATCCCTGTCGTCTCCCCAAAGCGTTGTTCACTAATGAAAATTTTTCTTACTACAATAATTGCCGATGTACCTGGCAAACAAAACATATATTCTAAAACCCTGCCAAGATTTGGAAAGTTGACCCCTTGAACAGAGAAGTGATTAAAGAGCTGCGCATATTGGCTGGTAGTTCTGTTCAACCTGTTTCCATTTTTTTAATACAATTTTTTCGGTGTTACTTACCGCTGACCGGGACACGGACAAAACCGGCCTGGACACCGGGACAACAGCTTCAAACCGGGACTGTCCCTGTCAAACCGGGACGTATGGCAAGCCTAGTTATGCATCTATATACCTACATTAAAAAATTTTGGGGGAAGGATGATAGTTTATTTATTTTTATTTTTTTCAAAATTAGATGCAGACATTAATATTCATTTATTTTTGAATTTCAATTTTAAATATTTCATCAAGAAGTAGCAAAATTATTATTTAAGGGGGTGTGGATAGTTTTTCATAAACAGTTGTAAATAGTAATTTTACCCTTATTTTTAACATCAAATATGTAATAATTTTATCACGTAGTACCAAAATTCTTCTTTAAATGTTAGGAAAGTATTTGGGATGGTTTTTTTGAAATTTTATTTGGACAGGGGTAAGGTAATGGGTTTTTTTAAAAAATCAGATATAGCCAGTAGTTTTCCTGTTATTTCAAACATCAAGTTAGGAGGATGGGGTAACGGCAGTCAGTGGGTAATACTGGTCATCGTAATACCTGGGAGATAGAGCACACAGGTTTAATTCTGACAGGTGCTGCCTTTACTTCAGAAAAACATAAACTACATCAGAGGCAATGTCTTCTAGACTGTCTTTGCTGTTCTATTAGCGTGCAAAGTGTGTATTATTATTATCTGATGTAAGTAACACAATAATAGTGCAGCAGTAAGTTCGCAGTTTGTTTTATGTTTCATTAATGTACATTGTATGAAATATCACTAAACTAACTAGTATTAAATAGGTACAAATTTTTTATATTTAAAAGTGTGGACTTCAGGTTGACTTCTTTGTGAAAGCATGCATTTCGGGTAATGACAGGCGGAGTGGGGTTATCACGGTTGCTTTAAAAGTGACTGGCATTACCCCATTGCTTTCAAACCAATATTAGTTAGGTAATAGAGATATTTATTGTTATTGATGTCACCCAAATATATTTGAAAAACCAAGGAGAAATGGACATCCGAGTCCCTAGAAAATTCTTCATGCTGGTGGTGAAGATAGCATGTCACTGAGTAGTGCTGCAAAAATTATATTACTTTTCTGTTTAACACACCGCAAGCACAACATTTTAGAGGTGAATTTCATGCATTTAAGTCAGGACAAAAATATGACCTTCTCTAGGTTAAAAAAGTATACTTTCACGAACATGTAAATTATTTGTAAAGTATTTTATGTTTTGTCTACAGTGCAATTGCGCCATGTTTTATTTAAAAATGACAGAGTATGAATAAATTAACCACTATTTTAGTGGTTATATTTACCGGCACAGTCAGAGAGGAACTATTCCTAGCATGATCATCACATTTTGCTAACTTCACTAATGCAAGTGTAGAAAAGAACAATGATCTTGATTTTTGAAAACCACACATCACAATGCATTCAAAATACATTTTAATTTAGTAAGGGACATAGTGTTGTGTTTTCACCTTGTTTAAATGGACATCAACTCATTACACTGTACGACTATCACATATTTATTCAAAATCGCTCTACTCATTATGTTACATTCACTCTCCACCATTACATCACGATCCACTTGCCGCTCTACCACTTCCTTTCATAGATACCAACTCTCATAGATGCCAACATCACATATCACAACACCTTCCCTTTTATAGCAAATACATCCACACTCTTGACATATTACTACAATCCAGAAACAGAGCAAAAGTTAAAACGTCATCAGTTTGGGGAATCATATTATTTGGTACTCACTAGTCTTTGTATCTTGCTGGCACTTTCACCTCACGTCCACTTTTTGTACGTCTCGACACATTGACCTTTTCCTTACCACTCATCAGTGCTGGTGGGCACTCTCCCTGCCGCACTCTTGACCCTGCTCCCTGCGACTCTCCTCCTGCCTCGTCTTCTGCTGGGAACCCCCGGAACTCATCATCAGAGTCCAGGCTGGACCTTCTCCTATGCAACTCAGGAGCAAGGCTGGATGGTCTCAAGTGATGGGAGTTCCTCCGCACGTGCTGGCCATCCTGATCACGGACAACGTATGATCTCGGAGTCGAAGACTTGTGTACAATTTCTGCTGGTTCCCACTGATTGTTTCTATTTAACAAGACCCTATCTTGGTGCTCGAACTCGGTTGCCTTTCTTGCCCGTTGATCATACCACTGTTTGATCTTCGCTTGCCTGTTACGTAGTTCTTCTGCTACCTTTCCCTGAACTTCCGGTTGTAGTAACTGCTGCCTCATTGGTAGTTTCGTCCTTACCCGGCGACTCATTAGCAACTGTGCTGGTGACAGGCCTACAGCAGTCAGAGGAGTGTTTCTGTACTCTAGTAACATGACAGGTAGATCACTAGACGAATCCGAACACCTCCTCAACATGTTCTTAGCAATCTGCACTGCTCGTTCTGCAAGCCCATTCGACTTTGGGTAGTGAGGACTTGCTGTCACTACTTCGAAGTCCCAACTCATTGCGAACTGCCTGTATTTATAGGAGTTAAATGGCATATTGTCTGAAATAATGAGCTTTGGCACACCATGAGTAGCAAACACAGATTTCAGTCCTCTTATGACTTCATTGGCTTGTTTATTTGCTACTGGTACTATTTCAATCCACTTGGAATAGTAGTCAATGACAACCATATAGCTGTTGCCCCCATAGTCACAAAGATCAATACCAAGTTTCTCAAACGGTAATTCTGGAATGTTGTGAGATATGAGTGGTTCTGCTTTATTCTGGCTTCTGAATTTTTGGCATGTGAAACACCTATTTACCAATATCTCAATGTCTTCTGCCATTTTTGGCCAATACAGTACTTGCCTGGCTCGTGCTTTGGTTCTTTCTATGCCTAAGTGGCCCTCATGGAGTAAGAGTAGCATCTGCTGCCTCAATGCCACTGGCACTACAATGCGATCATTTAAGAACACTAGACCCTTGTCGAGATGCAAGCAATTCCTTTGGACAAAGTACATTTGAGCTTGCTGGCTGACTTGATGTTTGTGTTCTGGCCACCCATTTTGACAGTACCTCATAACCTCACACAGTGCTGTATCCTTAGCAGTTTCCCGCCTGAACTCATCCTTTCTAGTAGTCGACACCTGACTTGTATCACTCACACTCACAAGGTGAACCATTTCTGCAGACAAATCTTCATCTGCATGTTCCACTTCTGGCAAATACGCCCTTGACAGTAAGTCTGCTACATGCATGAGTTTGCCTGGAAGATACTCTACCGACAGCGTGTACCGTAGCAGCCTGATTTTCATCCGTTGAAGTCTAACAGAATACACATCTGCTATACTTTTCTTAAACACTGGAACTAATGGTTTGTGGTCTGTGTGTACTATGACATGCCTTCCATATATGTAGTGATGAAACTTTCTCGCTGCAAACACAATACTGAGCATTTCCTTCTCGACTTGTGCATAATTCTTTTCTGCTGAGGACAAACTTCGGGAAGCATAGCTGATCGGCTGATCATCACACATTAAACAACATCCCAGTCCATCTTTTGAGGCATCACACTGAATGGACAGTTTTTTGTTGGGGTCATACAAGCCGAGTACTGGTGCCTTGCTGATCAACTCCTTGACTTGCTGCAACACATCAGTGTGCACTGGTAACCACTGCCACTCAGTATCGTTCTTCAGGAGTTCCCTCAGTGGAGCTATGATGCTAGCTAAGTTAGGTAAAAACTTCCTTAAGTAGCTGATGAAACCCAACACTCTTTGCAGCTCAACTTTGTTGGTGGGTGTTTGTAGTGCTAGAATAGCTCGCACCTGGTCGGGATCTGGCTGCATACCATTTGAGGAGAACACATGCCCAAAATACCTTGCCTCCTTCTTTTTGAACTGAATCTTGCGTACATTGAACTTCACATTTAGCGCTCTCGCTCTCTGTGCTACCTGTAACAATATTTGATCGTGCTCAACTTCATTTGCAGCAGCAATCAAGAGGTCATCAAAGTATACTAGTACCCCTGGAATATCACCAAAGTTTTGCATGTTTATTCGTTGAAAAATTTCAGGTGCACTCGATAACCCAAATGGGAGCCTGAGAAATTTATAACATCCAAATGGTGTGCTGAAAGTGCAGTACATACTTGATTCCTCATCTAGTTCCACCTGGTAAAACCCATCTTTCAGGTCCAACACTGTGAAAATGGACTTATTGTTCAGCTGGCAGCTCAACTCCTCTAATGTTGGTATCATGTGATACTCCCTGCAAATTGCCTTATTCAGGTCTACTGGATCTAGACAGAGTCTGAGACTTTTGTCGCCCTTTTCAACAACAGTTAGGTTGCTAACCCATCCAGTTGGCTGATCAACCTTGGCAATAATTCCTAGCTTAACAAGCTCGTCCAACTTGATTTTTAATCTATCTCTTAAGGCAAAGGGCACTCTTCGAGGTGGTTTAGCAACTGGCTGAACAGATTTATCTACTACCAATGTGCACTTGTTCGGAATACACCCGACTCCCTGAAATACATCTGCAAATTCTGAGAGGAACTTATCTTCCGATAAAACGCTACTGTGTAAGGTGTGGACAAAACTGCGAGAAACTAACTTCAAACACACGCATCCTGGCAGTCCAAGAATGGGCATTCTGCAGCTACCATCTTCAACAACAACAAACTCCAGGCACTCCTGAGCACCATCTGCTGTATTTACTCCACACATTAGCTTAATGACACCCACTGGTTTCACTTTTTTGCCGCCGAACCCTTCGAGTGTTATGTGTGACCATTTCAACTGGGTTGGGCGAGCCAGCTGCTTCACAATACTCTGTGATATGATATTTACCTCTGAGCCCGTATCAAGCTTGAAATATACAGTCTTACCTTCAACCCACATTTCTTGGATCCACTCCTTTCGGCCTGGCTTGGCATCCTCCACCCCGGTCGTTGCTTCTGCCACTTCTAATGTGCTGACAAAGAACTCTTCCATCTCACCTCCCGTTAACCTAACCTCTTCAACTTGGTTGGTGCACACGGTTGCAAAATGATTGAACTTCATGCACTTGTAACATTTTTTTCCAAAGGCAGGGCACTCATTCTTCCTATGTACCCTCCCGCACCTTCGGCACTTAGGACTTCCTTGTTGCACATGCTTCTGTTCAGCCCCCCCTTTGTATGGTACCTGCTGCTGTTCAGTTGATTTCTGCTTTCTTCTATTTCGCCACACAGTTTCAACTGTGCCTCCTCTCGGGTGAATTTCATCATCCGACGAATCCTCACGCCGATTAACAGGATTGACAGCTTTGGTTTGTATAGCGTCGGCACGTTGCTTGCCTAGCTCAGCCACCCTACACTGTTCCATTGCCCGTGACAAGCTGAGATCCGGTTCACGCAACAAACGTTCCTGCAGCCCTTTGTCCCGAATGCCCAAAACTATTCTGTCCCGCACAACACTGTCTGTCTGGTCCTTGAAGTCACAACTTTGAACCAGCTTTTTTAAATCTCTCACAAACGAGTCAAACGGCTCTCCCTCTTCCTGAGATCGGCAATTAAACTTGTACCGCTCAACTACGATATTTTTTACAGGGTTACAATAATGTTCAAATGCTCGCAACACCTTTTCAAAATCCCTACGGTCTTCCGCTGGAAGATCGAATGTGTTGAACAACTCAACAGCCTCGTCTCCTATGAGGTTTAACCACATCGCCGCCTTGACTGCCGATGGTTTGGACTCATATCCAGTCGCCAGCATAAAAATATCAAAGCTCTGTTTGAACCGCCGAAAGTGTTCACACAGATTTCCATCTAGAAGCAGCGCCGGCGGTGGCTTAAACGATTCCATCGCGCCGAAACCTGTATAACCTCTATCTCCACGTGGCACAACAACGAAACAACACCACTAAGGTCACGTTGCGAACACTATGCGATTTACTACCGACTGCGCCATGTTGTGTTTTCACCTTGTTTAAATGGACATCAACTCATTACACTGTACGACTATCACATATTTATTCAAAATCGCTCTACTCATTATGTTACATTCACTCTCCACCATTACATCACGATCCACTTGCCGCTCTACCACTTCCTTTCATAGATACCAACTCTCATAGATGCCAACATCACATATCACAACACATAGTCATTATTGCTATCACTGCCCTCACATTGCTCTTATGACCTCCAGCCACTTGGTGCTACATTTCTTTCACCCTTGAAAGCAGAATATGGCAGACAATGCAGTTTGTTTATCAAATGAGTATTTGTGAAGAGGTACCTACTGCTATGATCTGGAACATACATTATTGAAAATTTTACATGTTACTGCAATGATGTCATACATTATGACGTACATACATGCAAATATACACGTGTGGGCCATAATATTTTGCATTTTTGAAATAACCATGAAAATATATACATTACGTATTCAAATAAATGTTTATTTATAAGAACAAATATATACTGTAATATGATTTAAAAATAAAATCATCCAAATGGCCTCCATCTCGCCGCTGAAATTCCTCAAATCTGGTCCATAGATTTTTGAACATTTTTCAAAACAATGCTTGGGGTATGTTGACCCTTTCTTGATTGGAGTATCTTCTCTGGTTTATTTACGTAGACTCCGGGCTGCGGGGAGGCCATGGAATATCTCCTCTGCGTGAGTTCAGCTTGTTAGGGAACATTTCTTCAACCACGGGTGTACTCTCCTGGATGTATGGCAGGTTGCGCCTGCCATCTTGCTGCATTGCAACCAACCAACTGCTGAAACTGTAGTAGCATTTTCACATATTCTGCAGAATGAACTGTTACAGAATAACCGTGTGTATTGTCAAAGAAGGGGTCGATAATGACCTTTGAAGAGATTGCCACCCTAACCGTCTCCTTTGGAGAATGCAAAGGTTTTGGTGTTTTGATTTCAGGTTTTCCCTGCTCCAGAATCTGCGATTTTTTTAATTTACTTGTTCATTTAAGTTAAATTGGGCTACATCCATGAAAAAAATGTTACTGAAGTTGACCAATTTGTCGAACATTGTATAGACAAATAATTTTCTCAAAAATAAATTATTTTGTTTTAACTCTTGCACTAACTGTATTTTATGGGGATGCAGTTTCAAGTTCAATTTCATTATTCAGCACAAGAATGTTCGGGGTATCGCCAAAAAATCTGAATGTTTGCGCGTCGACATATTCAGATCGTCTCATACAGACATGTTTACTTGCGTCACATTCTCTTCACTCCTCCTGCTCCGTAGCTGCCCTGTTTGTTTTCCATTGATAGTCATGCCAGTTTCTTCAAAGTTTTTAACCCATGATTTAGTTAAATTAACACTTAGGCACTTAATATTACTGTGTAATTGATAATGAGAATGAAATAGGTGATGATTTATACAGAATGTGCATTGTTCTCCCGTGAAGCGATCCATTGTGACTAAATATCCATGAAGCGAGAAGCCACACATGAGTTTCCCCGCTCCCCTCCCCCCCTTAGTATCCAACCACTCCAATTAAAGAAGAACATCCAAAAATTAAAATACCAAGGACCTTTGCATTCTCCAAAGGTGACGCGCGGAAATCTCTTCAAAGGGCATTATCGGCTCGTACTTCTTTGAAAATGCATGTGGTAATGCTGTACCAGTTAGTTATGCAGAATATGTAACAATGCTAAAATAATTTTTTTTCAATTACAGCTACAACAATAGGACTTGGATGCAGCAAGATTATGCCTGCCATACATCCAACAAGATTATTTTGAAAATCTAAGAGCCAGATTCAAAGAATGCCAGCTGCGAGATGGCAGCCATTTGGATGACATTATTTTTAAAAAATAATTTTCCAGAATTTTTTTTTTTTTTACATAAACAATTATATGAAAATAACCTTTATTTTTCTTCATGGTCATTTCAAAAGTGCAAAAATTTATAACCCACCCCTTAATACACACACACACAAACATAAAATAGAATTATTTAAAGGTATTTTAATCGCTATGTTCATGTTTGCCAGAAAAAATGCTTTATAACTCTATATAAAGTCTGTGTCATTTGCAACTATGTGGAGTATTTATACAAAAATTCTTATTGGTTAATTAGTGACTGCTTTCACCTGCTAGGCAGGGAAATACAGGTCAAACAAGAATTTTTACTTTTTGTGTTGTTTCTTTTCAGGAAATAGTTTCTATACTTATTACACACTAGCTGCCCGACCCGGCTTCATACGGCTATACCAATGGTAAAAAATTAAACCATATCTCCCATTTACAGTAATGGTAAATAAAAAAAAATTCAGTGAAAATTTATTACAATCCTGTATAATGTACCGGAGAGAAAATGAATAGCACCGATGGTTTCCCGACTCGTGCACGCAACGTACAACTGATGTACCCGTACTTCGCTACGGCAGTCTACAGGCAGATCACTCTTGCGCCGCTCATTATACATGCCCAACCTTGTGGGTACGCCACTGCCACGCAATGCCCGTTACCATGGAGACGCAGAAGGCATGAACAATGCAAAATCCTGTTCTCATGCAAAGTACCCACTGTTGCCTGGTTTTAACCACCCATGGGATCTAATTTTCGGAAAATGTCATCCTGCGTAACATAAGGAACATTACTGTGAAGTTTCAAGTCTGTAAAATATATATACTTGAAAAAAGGGCAATAAAAAACAAATAAACACAGAGAGAGGAAAAAAACAATAGTTTAGGTTTGCGATTTAAAGTGATAAAAAGTATTTTAAATACTAATTGAACTGTTATGAGGGTACCAATTGCTTCGTTGTTAATATCACACAGGTGTTTTTTTACTTGTATGGGAAAATTAAGAATGATAAGGCATCTAGTCTGTGGCAACAATGTTAATAGGCAATAGGAAATGAACTTCTAACGCCTGCGGCATTGTCAACACACACTTCGTACGTGTACTGCATGTTGTATCTAACCCCCTCCAACACATTTGATTCTAAATTGGACTTTTAGTAAGGATCCCTAATGTAATTGATAATATAATATAGCCTATAGCCTTCCTCAATAAATGTACTATCCAACACTGAAAGAATTTTTAGAAATCGTACCAGTGGTTCCTGAGATTAGCACGTTCAAACAAACAAACAAACAAACTCTTCAGCTTTATATTAGTATAGATTTAGAGAATTTAGTTAAAAAATATACAGCGCAACTAAATGCATTTTCATTTGTTTCAATAAAGCCATTGTCACTTAGGTGATAGTCATTATCCTGTTCTCCCCTATGCAAAATTTTACTAAATATTTTAAAAAACAGGGGAATAGGGTTGGGTTTTTTTTATTTTCAAAAATCAGATGTATCCATTATATTACTCTTTATTTTGAATGCCAAGTGTCCCTAATTTCCTCAAAAAGTACCAAAATTCTGCATTAGGTGGTGTAAATGGGGGATGGGGTGATTTTTCAATATCTCATGTAGACAACCTTGCACTTTTTTTTTTACAAATAATATGTGGACAGTAATTTTCCTCTTTTTTTGAATGTCAAGTGTGAAAATTTTCATCAAGAAGTATAAAAATTCTGCCTTAATGGGGAAATAGTGGTTTTTAGAAATTTCATGTAGTCTGTGACTTCGCTTGTTTTTATCAATCAGTTGGGGACAGTAATTTTCCTTTCAGTTTAAATGCAAAATTTCATCAAGTAGTACTATAATTCTTTAGGGATTGGAAAAGAGGAATGGGAATTTTTATTTTTCCCATGAAGACAGTGATTTGCCTCTTTTTATAAATCAGTTGTAGACAGTAATTTTCACATTATTTTGAACTCAAAGTGAGCAAAATGTCATCAAGTAATGTCAAAGTTCTGTTTTAAGGGGTCTAGAGTGACCTCCTTTATGTTTCTAGGGTCAAGTTTGCAAATTCCATCGAGCTCGGAGGAAAAAAAAAGATATGTATAAAACACAAACAAACCTACAAACAGAAAAAAAATATATCTCACAAGATATCACTTACATTGTGTTACATGGTGGGTTCAAAGTTATTATTCAGTCCCATAAATTTTGAATTAAACAAGTTCTACTATAGTAGAAAACTTTAATTACTATTTATATTAAGGCAGGCATAATAATCCAAGAGCATTTTGAAGTCAAAATTGTATTCAAATCACATTTAATAATTCTTGAATTCATTAGGATGTTAAAATCCAAGAACTCACTGACATTTAATTCCTTGGGTTGCATGTAGGTAATCTAATAAACGGAAAAAACCATGTTAACTATATTTTACAAACAACGGTTCTTCTTATTTTGCCTGTTATAATGTTTTATCAGTATAGAGTAAACGAATGAAAATAATGATTTTATTTTCATATTTCTAATTCATCGAGAACTATGGAATAATATTTTGGAGAAATTCAACAGAAATCCAAAAAGTTCTGTTTGCTAAAAAGAGCTGTAGAATATTATCTGGTGAGATGGTTCCCACATCTTACTAACTCATTTTTGAAGGCTTTAAAATCATTACCTCTGGCATGTGAATAAATATAAATATTACTTATGTTTTCATCTAAATAAACTTAATTATTTCAGAAAAATTTATCTTTTCATAAGCATATTCCAAGAAGTAAAAACTATTAACTTTTTAACTTAAATTAGCAACAAGCTCTACAAAATGTTGCCTTAACATTTGCCTCAAACATGCTTTTCTAACACATCTGTAAAACAACAAAAATACTTTTTAACTGGTCAGTCTTTTTATTTTTTCAGTGAATTGTTTTGTTATAATCAAAAAATTTATACACGTTTAACTGTAAATCATGTTCTCTTTTTTTTACAAATGGAGATTGCTAACCAGAAAGACATCAGGGTGTCTACAAATCACAAAAGTCATTTGATAATAATTAAAATCAAGAACTAGTTACGAAAGACAAATACATGTCCCAAAATAAACAGCACCAGTGCTGTAAATCACAAAACTATAGTTTCCAACAACATTTTGCTAGCTTTCATTTTTATTAATGATTCCTCTCAGGTATGCAGACAGTCCACTTAAATCAAGGGGAAATTATCTCTACAAAGGTTTCAGTTTTCTCCATGTTCCTGTGAATACTTAATCTATTTTGTGTTATGTTTAGTTTTGATTATCAAAGACAAAAAAAAATATTGTTATTAATGAAAGTACCATGAAAGTCCTGAAAATTTACTTCAGATTCTTTCAAAGAACATCATCTTATACTGTCTTTAATGCCTTTTTCCAACAATAGTTTAGAAAGGCTGAAGGGAATTTGCAGCAATCAAACGCAGTTAGTTGTGTTCTTATTTTTTTTAAGCTAAAATTTTTGTGAAAGAAAATTAGTTGGAAACCAATAGATCAGTAACTTTAAAAAGTTTTTACACATACCTAATGGTGTAAGCTTACGTATTTAATATAACATGTTTAAGAAATAATACAAGTACCTACTTTAAATTAACATTTTCAGTTATCACTGAAACTAATATTTAAGGTGCATTCACGTTTCCCAAATTCAGTACACTAAATCCCATATATTAGTTTATGGTGACGTCGTCCCGACCATGGCCTCTAAGCCCGTGCTCCGCTCCGCTAGTAAAAGATCCCATTTTCGGAGCGCACCCCTAGCCCAGCGGGAATGAGTCAGGCGAGCGCCTCGGACGTGACCCCACTAGACTCAAATAAACTTCAGGGCACAAAACCCCAGGGGCTCGACCCCATAAAACAATTAAGGGAAAAGACACTAGGACACAATTATTAATTCCCAGACATTAAACAAGTGCGTCGTAGCCACTCCGTGCAAGCACCGCACGCACGGAGCAGACAACAAACCTCATTACCAGTCACCACGGCCACTGGCCTTAATTAAAGTGCCTGTGACAATGATCAAGTCGGATTAGGGGAAATTCCACTAATACAGTTCACAGGGAGACAATATGTTAATAAATTTACATTCGCCAACTTGATGCCACAATTCAAATAATTAAATACTCTAGAACAATTTTTAAGCCTTAAGCACCCAATTACCACGTGTTTTTAGCTTATAATAGAGCAAATGAGTTAATGTAAGTTTTTGGCACTGACTCACAGAGGTGAAATTTTTCCCTCCCTTGCGTGGCGGCCATGTTTGGCAGTCTCCAACCACTCCGCGCCGGGTCGAGACATGTGTCCGTGAGCAGCCCTCCACTTTGTTCCACCGATCGTTCATTCTGTAGTCACTTTAATATTTAAACCTTTTCTTGTACTTCATTGCTGCTCATGTTGACTCGGCGTGTATTTTGCGGACCCGGGCTTATCTCGACCGTTTTCCTTAGTGGTTCCACACCATGTCGCGGATCACGCCACTTACGGCACTGGCCGACTCCCGCCAACACGCTTTCGCAAGACCGAGCGAATACGCCTGCCAGCTGCAACTTCAAGTGTAAGGTGTAATTTAGGGCCACGTTCACTGAGCCCCCTAAGACAGTTAACTTTCGGTGCTGGCCGTCTCCAGAGCACTCGTAACCACGCCCCGCGAGACTGCCGCGGCAAATTCATTGTGTTATATTAGTGTCGTGTTTTGTTCTGTAATCAGCGTGTGTTAATGTAACTGTACAACGGCTCAGACGCCGCATAGCGCATTCGCATAGTGTTTGTAGCGGTTATGCCACCGCGTAGAGTACACATAGGGAGTACCGAGTACCCATGCATACCACCGGAGAAGTCTGTAAATTAAATGCAAATTAACATAACTGGTGTCGCTTACGATTATTTCGCACCACCCCGTTCCCCACAAGGCCTCACAATCAAGTAGGGAGGTTCAGGTTAGATTTAATATAACATGTACGTACCTGGCGGGGCACGCGGGGGCAGAGTACCCACGACCCATCATCACTAGCCTGGCGCCCCCCGGACAACAGCAGCACCGCGACGCCCGTAGCGCCCGTCAGGTACTTCCCGGGCCTTCCACAGAGGCCGGGTGACAGCAATGGAGTTATACCTTTAGAACCATAATACCATAGAACCTTAAAAATGCCAAAATTTCAATTGCCATTCAAATACCAATATTCAAATTACAAAACCTTTTATTATATTTTCACAACTGTTTAGTGTATACTTTGACGTCGTACCGACCATGGCCTTTAAGCCCGTGCTCCGCACCGCCAGTACCGTATCCCGTTTTCGGAGCGCGCCCCTTGCCCAGCCGGATTGAGTCAGGCGAGCGCCTCGGGCGTGACCCCAATAGACATAATGAAAGTTAAAGGTACGGAACCCCGGAGACTCGAACACATAATTCAATTAAAAGAAAATCAATTAGTACGAAATTACTAATTAGCCGACAAGTAATAAGTGCGTCGTAGACACTCCGGGCAAGTACACCACGCACGGAGCAGACAACTAACCTCATTAACAGTCACTGCGGCCACTGGCCTTAATTAAAATGCCAGTGACTATGATCAAGTCAGAATAGGAGAAATCCCTCTAAAACAATTCGCAGTGGGACAACATGTTAGTAAATTTACAGTCGCCAACTTGATGTCACAATTTAAATAATTAAATACATTAAAACCATTGTTAAGCCTTAAGCACACAATTACCAGGTGCTACATTTTAATTGGGCACCTGGAACATGTTTTAACTGGTAATAGAGTAAATTCAATTAATAGAAGTTTTTTGATGCCGACTCACAAAGAAGAGAAAGTTTCTCTTCCTTGCGAGGCGGCCATGTTCGGCAGTCTCGAACCACTCCGCGCCGGGAACAGACGTGTGTCTGTGGGCAGTATCCAAGTTTTCTTTCTTTGATTATTTTATTCTATACTAAATCTTTAAATTTAAAACCTCTTATTAATTCATCGCTGCCCACGTCGACTCGGCGCGTATTTTACGGAACCGGGCCTATCCCGACCGTCTTCATCGTGATACCGCGACGTATCGTATCACAGAACGTACGGTACTGGCCGACTCCAGCGAAAGTGTTTATACTTAAGGACGCCGTGCATATGCCTGCCGGCTGCACACACGTAAGTGTTTCACCGAATTTAGGAGCCCGCTCATAGAGCCCCCCCTGCACCCGTTAACTTTCGGCGCTGGCCGTCTCCAGCGAGCATCGACCCACGTCCCGCGAGACTGCCGCGGTAACCATTGTCACGTAGTGTTGTGTTTAGTGTCGGTGAGGATTTTTGTAGCGGGACTGAACCGCGGAGCGGACTTGTAGGGTGTACCGTGTACCCACATGGACCCCCGGTGAAACTCACAAATTAAATGTATTCTCGCCAACTCGTATATCATTTTCCGTAATTCCCCGTCCTCCACACGGCCGAGCGGCCTTCACAGTCAAGCGTAGAACCATTCAGGTTACATTCAAGCCGTGTACCTGGCGGGGCACGCGGGGGCAGAGTACCCACGACCCCACACCAACGGCCTAGCAGCCCGCTGGCCTGGCGCCCCTCCGGACAACAAGAGCATCGCGACGCCCGTAGCGACCGTCAGGTACCCCCCGGGCCTTTCACAGAGGTCGGGTGACGGCAACTTATGTCATTTCTGGGTTTTATATTCCAACTGTAGTTTGTGGGTAGATATCTGCTGTGTATGTGCTTAATTCAATTTTGGATTATTCTTTAATTTTTTCTTCTTTCCATTAAAAATTTTGATAATATGTAAGAATCAGGGGGGAATTTGTTCCATTTACATGCAAAAAAGAATATGAGAAAAAATGTATCCAAATAGAGAGTATATTTATTTATGGGAAAATCACACACACATCTGATTCATGGCAATCACATAAACAAACTGGTTTACATGAAAGTCTAGCTGGGGTAGCTAGGTGTTGCCCTGTGAATCAAGAATATCACTTATGTGGACAATGCTGACCTACACAAAAAGGTAAGAGGTATGTAGAATGAATGGGTCTTTGTGCAAAATTGCTAAAACAAGCAGACCCTAACTTACATTTTTAATTAATAAATATAAACAATAATTGGGTAAGTTTTCAATACGCACATGTACAGTATAAAAGTATTTGTAGGCCTATCACTATGTAGGTAATAAACCAATAATTGGACTCCATGCTTGATAAAATGTGAGATTTCAAATCAACATAACATATATAATACAAAGTCTTATGTTTCAATTGTAAAAAAATTGGTGAACAATTTATTACTGTACAACAAAAACTAAAGTGAAATATTCATGGAAACAGCTATAATTTAGGCTTGGTGACTTGGTAGCAGGCTGCTTGTTTACTGTAGTTCAATCTAGATAGCACAAACTTGCTGAGTAGTTTTATATTTTTGGTTATCAAATTTAAGAATTTTTGGTGAACAAATTGTATGTTCCTTATTTTATTCCGTTCACAAGAATTAAGAGCTACCTAATTGCAAAGTCTAAAAACATTAACAAAAATTATAAAAGCAGACATTTCCAACATAGTAAACAACAACCTAAATACAATAAGATTGTATATTAGACCTACAATAGTAACAAACTTATTTCTTCGATATGATTTTAACATTTTAAACACAACAATGATGCTTAAATCATACAAAAATAGGTGATAGTTAGTTTAATATTCACATAAAACATTTACTGCTTATGGTTATAACTGTGAGGAAACTCTCCCATGGCTTACGCAAAAGCAACAGTAGTCCAGTTGGAAACCTAAAACATCTGCTCCAACAATTGCTACCATGCAAGATCGAAATACAAAAGTTTGAATCAGTACAGTTCGAAATATTTTGCGGAAAAAAGGATATCATGGTCGAGTCACAAGGAAAAAGTTTTTTTGTCAACCAAACTAATCGCGAAAAACAACTTGAATTCGCCCAAAAATACAGAAATAAAGATAGTGATTACTGTAACTAAGTCAGCTTCTCGGATGAAAGTAAATTTAATATTTTCGGTTTGGGTGGGAGGCAAAAAGAAAAAACTCCAAACTGCACCCAAGTCATTTGATACAGACTGTCAAACACGGTGGTGGTTCGGAAATGGCGTGGGGGTGTGTGAGTGCTGCAGGAGTCGGAAAGTTACATGTTTTTGAAGGAACAATGAACCATAAGATGTACATTGACATTTTAAAAAATAATTTAGCAGTGAGTGCCGAAAAACCTGCACTTGACAGTAATTTTACATTTAAACAAGACAACGATCCGAAGCACACAGTTTATAATACCAAATATTGGCTATTATATAATGTACCTGGCCAATTGCATACTCCTCCCCAATCGCCGGACCTAAATACTATTGAGCATTTGTGAGTTTTTTAGAAAATATAATCAGGGAAAGACAAGCGAATCGCGCGGAGTTCATCGAGGTTTTATAAAAATAATGGGAAAAAAATTTCTCGTACCATCACAAAAATCTTGTCGATTCGATGCCACGAAGACTGCAGACAGTAATCGATGTGAAAGGATACCCAACAAATATTAATTTCATTTTATTAAGAACAAATGACTGAGTACGAATACTTTTTGTACTACCCAAAATCGCTTTATTTTGTTATTCTTTTTTTGAAAAATAAAATATTCTTATTCATTGGTTTTTTCATTCAATGTTATCACGAAAAGATGAATTGATAACCTTTATTTTTGTATCATGTATTGTTCGATAGAATTACACTATTTTTTGTAAAAACCTCAGTATACGAATACTTTTGTAAAAAAGCTCAATGTACAAGTACTTTTTACAGTCTCTGTAAATGAGCTGTTTGTTGTATTCAAGTGCGCACATCACACTGGCAGTCGTGGCAAGCAGTTTGATCAAAATACCCCGGCAGTCACTGCCAACCGTCATGGCAGCAGTTCCACAGAGACAGTGACTTAAGGCTTGATCCCACGTGCCATGTTGATATTTTTTCCCCATTTATTTGTGATTACTTTTAATAAATGGCTAATTCTAAAATTTTTGTTAATCATTAATATTTTCAACTTATATTCACTTAGTATAATATAGTGGGTGGAAAAAGTCACGTAAAGTTGAACTCTTAATGATCCATTGCTTCCGTCTGTCAACAAGCCCTGCATCCATAAAATATTTTTACATTTTGATGGTGCCAACTGACTAGAAGGCTTAAATAGCGGTGAGAATTTCTCTTCTATGTGTTGGTGATCAAAAAAATTAGGTACGGTACTTATAAATCATTAAAAAAAAAATGTTTGCTCTGATATTGATATTTTTCAGTTTTAAATAGGTAATTTATTACAGTTCTATTCCTCGTAAGATTTTGGTATCACATATCGAACATAAAAATTTGTTCAAAAGTAAGTTTAAAAATAATTAAATGGAAGCAGTCAAACAAATCTTAACAAACCTTTAAGATAGCAAAGTTTGCCGCCAAGAGGTATCTTACTAACATTTCGGAAGTTATTTCATACATCCGTCTATCAAAAGTTAAATCTTTGTAAGGTTTAGATGGACGAACGGATGGAATTTTCCGAGTCATCTGATTGGCTGCCGGTAACGTGATTGATGGTCGGATGAGACAAATTATTGGGAGTCCACCTCAAGTGTTTGTAATTATTATCAATAGCACAACTTTTTACACCCATTATATTAGACTACATGAACATTTGTAAGAAATATTTGTGAGAGAAACACAAATGCAAGGTAGGTAGCCTAACAAGTTAAAAAGTTATAAATAGCCCTTAAATAAATAAAAAGGACTGAAAAAATGAAAAATCAACATGATGTGTGCAACCGAGACTAAATACTGGTACAAAAAGTTATTTACAACATATTGGTACAAATAGCTAGTTACGTACCAACAAACTTTTCAATTAAAACTATGTACTTTAAATATAAAAAAAGTACCTATGCATCAACCACATTCTTACAAATAGGTAGACGTACCTAAGTAAATGTATCGTGTTTCTGTCAAATATAAACACTATAAATTTCACAGTTTTTTCAGGTTGTCTGACAGTGTCTTACAGAAATACATTGAAAGAGTAAGACTACGCAATTAAGACAATTGTTTTAATTTTCCTGCTAAAATGTATTACTGCAAATCCAATGACTGTTACAATTAAGCAAGTTGATTATAAATTTGCAATAACTTTTTCATTACATTGTATTAAGTTTAAATTCTTCAGCTTAAATGAGGGGGGGGGGGGGGGAATATATGTACATTTTTCGTAAGCCCAACTTAACGAATTCCTAGTAATATATAAGTATTAGGTAAATATGTAGTTGGGCGATGTGTTAAAAAAAAAAATTTAATACGAAAATACTTTTATTCTATGCTCTTTAACTTCCTCTTTTTATTAAACCCGGCGGTGATAAGAAATTCCAAATACATTTGGAGATATCGAATTTTTTAATTTTCATCACAATACCTGTGCGTTCATGCGGCATTGACCAGTTTCTTGTTTACGAGTATGATTTTTTTTTCTTGCGGCGTACCCACCTCTAACTTAGGTGAATTTTTAACGTTTCAAATTTTAATGTTCTATTTGTTATTTGGATATTGTTACGCAAGTAATGAGTAAAAAAAAATTACGTGAGTTCCTACTGTTCATCCTTTGTCCCGGATTGTTAGGTCAGGTGAGTTACATTATAAATACTTTAAAACTAAACAAACATTAAAATTAATCCATATTATTTTTAATGTCCGCTTAGTTTGAAAATATTTATAATGTAACTGACCTGACCTAATCGACCATTTTAATTAATTACGCATTCACGAACACACAGCAAAATAAAAAATTTCAACTGTCGAATGATTGCACAGGTCTTGTATTGCAAAATAAGAACGGCTATATCACTTAAAGTATTTGTAATTACTTATCTCCGCCGGGTTTTATGAAAAGAGGAAGTTAAAACGCATAGAATAAAAGTATTTTTGGAATTTAAAATTTTTTTTTAACAAATATCGCCCACTTACATATTTACCCAGTAAAATTTAGAAGTGAGTAGTGTCTAATCTGAAACCTAGAACAAAGCAAAACAAATTAAATCATAGGTAACTTAAGAGGTCATTTAAGTAACTTACCAAGTAAAAATTATTATGATTTCAAAAGTAATATAAGAAATTCCAAATTAATATTGATAAAATAAACCAACCTGAACTGATTTGAAGATGATATCACTACAAGTAAAAGAATGAACACAGAAACAGAACCGGAAAGCGGAAGGATGAAGAATGAACAAAGAAAAGGCACTACCAACATTGTAAAACAAATTGGCGCTATTTCAAAATATATAGAAACAGTCCCGTCCTACCTAAACATTACAAAAACAAATTATAAATTAGTGAGATTTCAACATTTTTAATTCACTGCCATTGATTAGGGGTGGTTAAACAAATATCCTAATAAAAAATATCCTATTGCAAATAATATACAAAAATTTCTCTTTTGATTAAATTTTTTGTTCAATTGATAGCGTTATTTATCATTGAAATATATGGTAATTTAAAGTTATTTTATAATTTATATTTAAATTACTTTTTTTTCCATTTAAAATAATATAATCTTATTTATGGAATCATAGTATTTTTTTTTTTTACTTTATTCATGCTTATTTTCATGCCTAGAAAATTTCGCTCCTGGAATATGAGCAACTGTACATTTATTCTTATTAGCTGGAGGTTGGAATAAACGGCATTCGGCCAATGTCCAACGAGATAAAATACTAGTGCAAATACTGAATTTGCTATTAGTTTTTGTTTTATACACTTCCTCTTCATAATATAACCTTTAAAATCTCATTGCCCTCTTTCACATTTTATGTGATGAAAACTATAGGAATGCATGAAGTTTTAGTGAAATTACTCTTAAGTCAATTAGTTCATGTTTTTGATGCAAAACTCTAGATAAAAATTCCAAGGTAAAATGATCTGTATAGTTTTTTTTTTTTTTCATTGCATTATTGTCTACCTTTGTGATCCATGATAATGTTGAGTGTGTTGTGATATTAACAACTGATAACTTATTTAATCAAATATTTAAAAATCATCTTATAATTTTGCCTACTATTTTTTTAATAAATTATTTTTGTATACTTTTTTGCATGGCCAATATCCAACAGAGTGCACAGGAATGGTGGACTTCATTAGGTTGCTTTGCTGCTTATAAGATTGTCCTGTTTGACTGGCAAATTCTGCGTGGAAGTGGGAGTGGACTGTCCAGCCCAGAGTGGCTGATCGAGGACTCACCTGCACTGGATAAATTTTCTGCAAAAACTTCCTAGACTACTAGTTGCCCACATGTTAAGGGCTGGTAAAAACGCCCTTATGGCGAATAAATCCGTCACTCTGATACTCAGACAATTACCAGGATGGAAATATGACTGGGTTGTAAGGTATTACCAACAGTTCTGTAGCCGAATGTTAAGATAAAAGTTGCTGGAGTCTGTGGGTACATAAGAATGAAAAACAAAGGTTAGGATATTAAATTGTTAGGATGTATGAGAAGGAATGTCTGGCCTTGCCTGTGTCCTGTGCTTATAACTAGAGACTAGTACCTCATGATCGACACTCCCGCCTGCATGTAGCGGAAGTATCGCCATGAAAATATTCATGTTAAAATATTGTATAAATGGAAGAAAAAGAAAAACAAAATTTGCACCAGTAATTTTTTTAATTAGGTGAATATTGCTGAATAAGAGTCTTTAAAACACATGTAAAGAAACACAGCACACACAGGGTGACCTTTGGTCATGGCAGTGTTGCTTCAAGGCATGATCTTGCAGCTGTGGCATGCCATGGAGAGTACTGGGACCTGGACTTCCAATAATGCTTCAAGTAAGTACACTTCTGCTCCAAGAAAAGAAGGTGTTAAGGTCATCCATGCACTAACTCTGGCAGCAGGATCAGGACACAGTCTCCCAAAGTGGCAGCATGGCACAGTGGTTTAATGGTCTTGAAAGCAGCACAAGAATGGCAAATACACTGTATGTCGTGAGGTTGGTCATCTGGGTGCCATGCACACATACTGGGGTCCTACAGCCCTCTAAGCTCTGCATTTTTTCAGGGTAGGGACAAATATCAGCTTTAGTAAATGGCATTGCAATGCTCAACTACAGCATTGAAACACTTGGAGTATTCTAGGTAACTTCTCCTGTCAGTGCTCCGTAATAAGGCGCAGCAGCTTGGCATGCCACATGTTGGTGGCTTGGACTGCTGGAATGCAATCATTTTTTATCCATGGAACACCAGGCATGCAGAGAAGGTGAGCAAAAACTGCTGATCTTCCCACCCATACACACTGTGTGCTAGCATAGTATCGTCCCTTTCTCGATATGTCTGGGGTTCCAAAATACAGTTTCAAACCTCTGTCCGCACCTCGCTAGCAGGGTTGGTAGTCGCTTGTTACTCTCATCTACACAATAGGGTGCGGGGCAAAGAATGCCTTCTCAGATAACCCCGGCTAGTTTCTAGGGGCGGGCACCGGCACCACAGCTCTGCCTTGCATCTGTGACTTATCCTGTATTTATTGTTTCTGGTGAGACATCTGGATGAGGTAACTTCCGCTCAGTGTATAGGTGTGAACAACAAATAATAAAGTGGCGTCGGGCATTTCTTTGATCAGTAGGGCAGCATCCTTCATTGTAGCAGGCACAAGATCGGGGTAGGTTTGGATGCACCTTGGTCATCCTGTGTGGTATTTTATTTGTGGCTTTAGTTATTGTTACCCATATTAAGATCATTGACATTCCTAGCAAATGCCAGGTTAAAACTGGTTTGGGGATAGTTTTGATCATAATGGTTTTATTAATCACACATACCCAGGTCCTGATTTCAGGTAGCTAGTATTCTGGGCAAGTAATATTTAATTTCCCCCCTTCCCTTTCCATTTCTCCAAAAAAAATCATAAAATTGTACAAATTCGAGCTTACTTATTATCAGATTTAAAACAGAACATGATGCAACTAAATACTATTGTGTTTCAAAGACATTGGCTTTTTTTCTTTTTTATTCGAATTTAATAACTGGTTGATGCAGTTTAATATGGATGTTATAACTACCGAAGTATTTAACGTGATTTTATGTATACTGTATATTGTTAAACAAGTTTTAAATATATTTATTAATTATTTGGTTTAAAAACTAATATTTCAAAGCACACTGCAATAGTTAGCATAAAGAAACATTTCACATTGACTAGTATTTGGGAAAATCAAATTACCGCACATTAAAATCTTATATTCCCCGTACTTTATATTTTTTTTGGCCTTCTTTTTTTTACCTCAAATTTTACCACCCCTCAAAAACTGGCACTCAAGGCAAAGCCTGGTTGGCCCATATATAAATCGGAGTCTGCACACACCACCTTATATTGTCTGGTCGTGGTAATGTTATGCACTGTATTCCATGGTGTGCTAGGTTGTTGCATTAAGCCTTGGTGGTGGTGGTGGGGGCAGGGCACCACAAAACCAGGCGTCGGAATTTTTAATGCGAAACATGTGGCTAAAACCCTGTATGTCTGTTTTAACTGATGTGGCATCTCACCAAGGGGAAAGGCCCTGTGAAGCTTTTATCACGAGGGCCAGAGGTGGTGAGTCAATGATTGTTGGTGGGGCTTGTACTACACCAACTGTCACCCAGCTGCTTTTTCACTTTAGCACCTCAGGGTCGCATGATAACGGTGCAGCAAACTCTTATGGAGACAAATGCGCAATGCTCTGGGGTGGGTTCACAGGGCTCGGGAGCAGCAGGGAAATTTCCTTGGGCTGTGTCAAGGTGGAGAAAAATAGATGGACACCACAGGTAATAATGAGACATGTGTCTGCTTATGTGCAAGCTAGCCATGCGGCTGACTTGAAGGGTGTCCGTACCTGCGGCAAGCATCTGAATGCTCTCAAGATGTCATGTGTCATACCGGTAAAATGTGCTTTGATATGGATATTTACACTGGGTTCTCTGGCTTCGATGTGAATTTTTTTTCTGGGCTTCGGTGAAAGTAGCTTCCGAATGAAGTACTGAGGTAGAGAGGGCAATGTCTAAATCAGTAATGGTGGAGATATATCTATGTATATAGCAGGGGTGTGGATATGAATTGCCAGGAGTGTTGAGAGGAAACAATGGTACATGGTTGGACAGTGGCATCGGGGAGTGCAGCTTTCTGTCAGGAAGTTGTGGGTGGCCATGGTATTCTACACCACCCACATTGTGGCACCCCAAAAAATGCTGTGCAGTTTAAGTTCCCACTCATTGTCCATTCTTAGTGTGTGCACCAGTCCATTCAGCCAGTAAGCCAGAACCTGGTGTACCCCTCGCATCGGACTCTTTCCATATTACTGACAGTACGCAGCGACCTCGCACCACACATTGGTATACCATAACAGGTTACTCACAACAATGACTGCGCTAGTAAGGTGAAAAGTCCTTCGGGCTTGGGCTTTCTCTCTGGGAAAATGTGCATATTATGCAGTTGTACAGTCATGTTGTAGAGATCACTCCACACTAGCCCCCCCCCCCCAACTCCTTTGGAATATTAACAATACTCATAGCTGGTAGCATCTTGTATGTCAGCAGATCATGTATCGCAGGTTCAGCACCTCAGGTCTCATGTAGCTGCACTGACTTCCTACAAATGCTAACACATGGTATTACGCACACTAACAAAGAAAGTTATAAGTTTAAGTTGATGTGCTTAATCTACTTGCATTAGATTAAGCACATATCACCTTCAAAACACAAGACACCATGTTTATCAACACTAGACCAAGCTTGATAGATGCTGACGTCGTACCGACCATGGCCTCTAAGCCCGTGCTCCGCACTGTTAGTACCCGAACCCATTTTCGGAGCACACCCCCAGGCCAGCAGGAATGAGTCAGGCGAGCGCCTCGGGCGTGACCCCAATTACGTAAGGAAACTTAAGGGCACGGAACCCCGGGGGCTCGAACCCATAATTCAATTAAGGGAAAAACCATTAGTACAAAATTACTAATTACCCGACATGTAACAAGTGCGTCGTAGCCACTCCGTGCGAGTACCGCATGCACAGAGCAGACAACAAACCTTATTAACATTCACTACGGCCACTGGCCTTAATTAAAGTGCCTATGACTATGATCAAGTCAGACTATGAGAAATCCCTCTAAAACAATTCGTAGTGGGACAATATGTAAGTAAATTTACAGTCGCTAACTTGATGTCACAATTTGAATAATTAAATACATTAAAACCATTGTTAAGCCTTAAGCACCCAATTACCAGGTGCTGCCTTTTAATTGGGCACCTGGAACGTGTTTTAACTTATAATAGAGTAAATTAAATTAATATAAGTTTTTTGGCACCAACTGACAAAGAAGAGAAAGTTTCTCTCCCTTGCGAGGCGGCCATGTTCGGCAGTCTCCAACCACTCCGCGCCGGGTCAAGACGTGTGTCCGTGAGCCTCTCACTTTGTTTCACCGACCGGTCATTCTGCAGTCATTTTTAAAACCTAAACCTTTTCTTTTATTTCACCGCTGCTCACGTCGACTCGGCATGTATTTTGCGGGCCCGAGCTTATCCCGACCGCCTTCGTTAGTGGTCCCCCACCGCGTCGCGGACCACGCTACGTACGGCACTGGCCGACTCCAGCCAACACGCTTTTCATAAACCGGCGCGCATACGCCTGCCGGCTGCAACTACAAGTAAGTGTAATTTAAGATCACGCTCACTGAGACACCCTGGCCGTCTCCAGAAGAATCGTAACCGCGCCCCGCGAGACTGCCGGGACAAGTTCATTGTGTGATATTAGTGTCGTGTGTTGTTCTGTAAGTAACGTATGTTCATGTAACTGTACAACGGCTCAGATGCCGCATAGCGCATTAGCATAAACGTAAATCAACGTAACAATCATTTCACACCACTCTGTCCTCCAAATGGCCGAGCGGCCTCAGGGGATTTCAGGGTAGACTTCAAGCCATCTTTGGCCTAGTGTCTCGCTAGCCTGGCGCCGCCCCGGACAACAGCAGCACCGCGACACCTGTAGCGCCCGTTAGGTACTTCCCGGGCATTCCACAGAGGCTGGGTGCCGGCAATGTGAAGTGACGATGTCGCTAGTTGGAAGGGGAAGGACAGTCGTCTGACCTCGGCAGCACTCCTTGATAGATATTTAAAGTCGAAGGCATGTTGTGTCATTAGGAAGGGGGAGGAGGTAAGAAAAGTGCAGTGGCGTCTCGTCAGGGCAAGCAAGGCAAGCAGTGCTTGCCCAGGCAGTTTCCAGACATTGTATTTTTTAAATAAATATTTTATTCAGAATAGTATTTTACTTTGGCTCGTGCCGTTAGGTGTATGTATTTTTTACGCTATCATCTTGGGACCCAGTACTATGCGCTGTGCACTATAAGAAAAGAACACGTTGACACACAAAACATGCTGTTTTAGAAGCGTTGCTAGGTTTAGATGCGCTGGTAGGACTGCTTTCAGCAGGAAGGCTGCCGCAGTAGTTTCCTTTCGGAAGGCGGGGGTGGCATGGTACAAAGGTTCAGGGAGGGGATTGGCTGTAAAAACACGTGGTAGAAGCTACGAAGGTAGCGCTTTCTTGCCGAACTGATGCGAACATGGCCGAAGCAGACGGTGGAATTCTTCCGCCGACTGCTTCGGCTATGTCCGCTATAGTTCGGCAGGGCAGGTGGCGAGGTCGCGTTTCAGTCGGCGGTCGTCTCTCGGGGCGCGCGCATCTCTCTCGCGGGCTGTTGGCTGGCAGTGCGTGGGGGATTGTGGGCGTACGGGAGGCAGCCTAGCAGTGCCAACTGCTACCGACCGCGTCGCGCGGGTGGCGGATACGGGATTCCAGCTCGAGAGTTGCAATCTCACTGGGGTGACTGTGAATAACCAATAGCAGTCTGTGGACCAATGGCCGGCCTTTGGAGTCGTTATTACGGCTATCGGGGTGAAAGGTAGCCTGAATGCAGCTCGGCGCGTGGCAGAAAGCAGTTCCGTCGGCGAAGACACCGCAGGGGAGCTCGATGTGCCCTAGATGCGAAGTGTAGACGAACTGCGGGATGGAAATTGCGGAGCAGTGAACTGCAGCGCGCGCAACGGAACTGAACAGCATCGTAACTCTGAAGGAAGAGATGGCGGCGCCTTTAAGTTGGGGCCTTGTTGGAGCCAGTGGTAGCCTGGGCGGCGCGACCTACAACCATCCCGGGATTTTGGAGGACAAGAGGGTCCGACTCGCAAGATACCTAATTCGCCTGAACGACTTACCCCCACCTTGGCTTGAAAGGTTGTAGGCTGTTGTCTGGAAGAAGGAAGATGAAGATGGTGCAATGTCAGACTGCCTTTCGCTCCGTACGCCCGCAGTTCAAGCCGGTTTACTGGCTCGTCTGCCCACATCTGTTTTAACTGTGGCTGCCTGGGCAGCTGGGCTGGGCTGACGAGTGAAGTCGCCCGCCCCTGGCGGCGCATGCGCCCCTGGTTAATAATAACCCAGGAGTACCCAACATTTAAATGCGGGCCCCAAGGCCCAAGCACCCAACTCCAGCATGGTTGATTTTTCAGCCCCTCCAACTCTTCTTACCTGGATTCTTCTTCCCTCTTGTCCAGTAGTTACCTGCTTGCTTAATGCATGTTACTTGTTCCCCGCATGACCCGGCCCAGGGTTTTCCCTGTGTCTATGCAGGTTTAACCTGGGTCACATTAGCTAGCTTTTAAGCTAGACGACCAATGGAGCATCAGTCATGGCGCCAATCTCAGCCATGGCTGGCCAGTTAACCCCAATATCACACGATGCACGCGCCCTTGTCCCACATGGTTAAAAACCCGCATGGTAGAGGGTATAGGCTTCGGCCTGAGACACACTTAGGTCCTCCCCTAACCTGGACCCTCCCCTTACACACTTAGAATAATTTAGGCTAGGAAAAAAAATCATTGCGATTCAGGAATGATTGACGTGCCAGTTTCTTGGTACACGTACCAGTTAACAGAGTATGAAGATAATTTCGTTTGTGTTGATACGAAAAATACCAAGTTTTAATTTTTACTATTCTAGTACATTTTTATGAGGTTCTTCTCTTTATTTTAAGTACTTACTTTGCCATGTGTTGTCTGTTTATATATTTTGTACCAGATATCGATGATACTACACTCCCACTTAGTATATAAGTAATGTAGAGTAAGTTGACGACAGTCGTCGTACCCTCCCAGATGCAGAGGCCGTACCTGTCCACCGACGTGGTCCTAAGGGAGGTTTTGTCCCCCCAGTGCACCGTCTGTGAAGTGCTACGGTCAGGGACGCACCCGCGTGCGCCCTAGCATGCCAGTGGGCTTCTTTCTGTGTTGTAAATAATTATGCTTTTTATGTACTTTTAAGTGGTCACAAGCCTCCACAATTGCGTATATTTTGTAACATAACAACACTCTCACGTCTGAAACATTGTGTAAATACTTCACTTGTCATTTATTCGTAACTAATTAATTCATGTGTATTTCGTTTTATTAATTAATTACTTGTCATGTCGTTTTAATAACTCTGTGATTCTTTCAAGTGTTTATGCTATGTTAGTAATGTAATCGCAGCCTGGCGCACCGCGAGGCGGGCCTCTCTCACGCCGGCCGATTTCCCCTCCCCTCTTCCACGGCCCGCGGGCCTCGGCTCGCTAGCGGGCGGGGGACGGCAGTGGTGAACGAGACGCGAGAGCAAGCAGAGGTGCGCTCCGCTCCACGCTGCTCGGGAGATGCGTTTCAGATCTCGAAGTTCGCCGACAGTGAAACGTCACGGGTCGTCTCTGCAGCTGAGTTGCATTCATTATATCGCTGAACGTACTCAGTTTTACGAGTTTTTCCGGGACTTCACCTGCCTACGTTATAGGCCGTGTTAGTGCATCTCCGGACCACCGAACCTCGCAGACAGTACGAACACTCATAGGACCTTATTCCTCTTACGTGACAGGCTGCGTACGCGCTGTGCATCAATACAGAACAATCGTAACCGGAACCATTAGCTACGGGGTTACCTCCTCTGTTCGTGTCGGGACGTATTCTAAGGACGAGACTTATTTCCGGGAGTCCGAGTCGCGGCGGGGAGGGCGCTCGTTCCGCGACGTGCCGGCCAGGCTGCAGCAGGTTCTCTATACGGAAATAAAAGGGGCTCGTGGAAACGGACATCACCGAGTTATCCTTGGAAATAGCTACCGTTCCTCCTCCCCACGTAAACTTCCCTCCAGGTCCCGTATTTTCCGGTCCCGGCCACGATGGCCTGAACTCACTCCTCACCGACGAGAGCTACATGGGTAAAACAGGACATTTTTGCAAACAGGAAATTAGGGACCTTAGGCCGAGAGACGTCAAAGTATTTTACTATCAGAATAATGTAATTTAAACATTATTTTTCAAAAATAATTTATTTTAAATAATATGTCAATTTTTCTACCTGTGGAAGAGTCAATGTTCAGTTAAGAAAACTACTTAAATAGCACCATTTTGTACCTTGAAATCCATATTTTCCCGGGGGAGGGCCCCCGGACCCCCCCCCCCCCCCCCCACAAATGTTTTTTGTGAACGGAGTTGTTGCTTCCCCTCATGTAAACCTCACGCCTCGCCACTGGAAAAGTGACTGTAAAGGAATTCGGGGATAAATGGAAATATGGCATTAAATATGAGATTCTGGAATTCGAGAAAACTGCGAGCATTATCAGTTACTATGTTCGGTATTTCAGTGATAGCATATTTGTTAAGAGTGTAGAAGGAACTTTGTTTGGCATCATCACATGGCAAATAGCAATGGTAGACTAGATGGGTACATCGATAATTGTACTGGTCAGTATACCTATGGTTTACATAAATGTCATCTCTGTTACTGTACTGCAACATGTTTGTTTTGACAGTTTAATTATTTATTATTGTTTACGATTTATTTTATTTTGTTTGCTCTATGTCCAATATTATTTATTTTCAGAAACGGCAATATTTTGTTATGTATGTCTATGGAAAAGTGATTCTTTGGATTTTTACCGGACTATTTGAACTAGGACTAATGGACTTGAAAACTGTAAACGGTAAAATTAACGCCGTAATTTTATTATGTAAATTATGATTTTAATATTTGTTTATTTAAATTATAAGTGAAATTTTGTTATCCGCGCAATTGTTGCGTTCGGAGTTTACGTTTTCGTTAAGAAATTAAGTAACCGATTTGGTTTTTTTGGCCGATCACATTTAAAAGTTGAGTCTTACTGGTTTATTTGAGAAGCTAGTAAGAAAGAGAGTTCTTAATGGCCAGCTGAATGAGCGGCAACTTCGTGACGTCGGCGATTTTAAATCCTGAAAATTAGCTATTTAGCAACAGGCATCCCGGATAGAGGATGATAATTATGAACCATTAGGGAGTCCAGAATATTGGAATAGGATTTATCTAAAAAGATAAATAATATAGGAGTGAATAACGTGAGTAATAAAAGTGCCCAGATTTTGTGTCCTCATCTTATGCACTCAATCACGCAACTCCCGTTTTTATGTCACATCGTCGCCGAAACTTAATATAAACATTGATTTTCGGAATGAAATTGAAGTTATATATGATCTGAATAATACTTGGATATAAATTTTACGAATTTACACACTAATTAACAGACTCAGTGGTCCTATAGATGAGAGGCTCTGAGCTCTGCCGATGACATTTTGAACCTAACTAGCCGAGGTAAATTGATTTTAAGTTCCCTAAAACATTAATTAAAACTGTGTAGTGTCAACGAACCCGAATAAAGACTTTTGTAAATATTTAAATGTGCGCAACATAACTCCTGGTAATTGAACTTTTATTGAATTTAATATGATGTCAATTGTAAGTTAGGTTGTTGTTTTGAATATGAATAGTAATTAAATTAAATATATTAATAAGATTAAAAATTTTGAAATCGTTTTACATCGTGAATAAAATAATTATATATTCTATATTCAAAGTGTTGTGTTATGTCATTTGTAGTTTCATCCACCTCAGTGTATATTTATGTATGTTTATAACTAATTAAGTAACACCTAGCTGTGACCTACCTGATATCAACATTACTAGTGGAAAACCACTCAAGTAAAAATACACAGTTTTAATACAGCCCAACGTTTTAGTGTGTGGAGCCTAAGCAGTAAGGTTTCCCCACATATTAATTTGACACCCCAAGTGGGGCCTAAACTTCTAAAGTTCCCGCACATTACATTGCCACTTTAAGTTCGCGAATAGACTGTTGACCTCCACCACACTTTAGAGCCACCAAATAATGCTGTCTCATCTCCGACAGTGAGCATATATCTATGTGGCAGATGTCACTCGGCTGCTTTGCTTATGATGAAAAAAATTGTTGTTTGCCTGGTGCTATAGAGCATCCCACTCTTAGATTGCAGTGTGGAAGTAAATGGGCGCATTCTCTCTCTCTCTAACACACGCCGATTGCCGTTAGCACTGTCCTTGTTTCTTCATGCGTTGTTGCCAAATATCAAACGAAATGTAAAATTTTAATTTTTGGACCAAGCTTTTTTTCATATTGTATAGAATCGAAATACGCATCAGGCAATGCTTATTTTGAATACATAACAATATTTTAAGTGTCCGAAAAAATTAAAAAACATAACTTATTCGCTGCAAACTGTTTTGAAGTATTCCGATATGTTTCACATAAAAAAAAAGAAAACCTACATGTGTATTTCATTCAGATTTTTTTTATTAGTAAATTAATGCCTTAGGACGCCACCGAACAAATGTTAAGACAAAAACTGTACAGGTTTCACTTAAATAATTTTTTTAATATATTGAAATGCATTTTCTCACAAACTGACACATCAAAAAGTTGACCAGCGGAAAAAAATTTTCTATTAAAGATAGATGGGGGACGAAAGCGTGAAAAATGTTCACAATGAATTGAATTAGTTTTTAAAAGCAGCTCCATCTCAATTGCTTCTACAGTTTCCGTGGAAAAAGCTGTTAAAGAGATGTCTTATCACTACAAGAGCGCGCGCTGCCGTCGTAAGAGGAAACAGGGTCGTGTGTTTAGATAAGTGGGGTTCTGTCCTACAAGCAATTTCAAATACATGGCTTCCTTAGCCAACAAAAATATTTTAATCGATTGTTGAACATAATATGTAAAATGTATGAAATAAATACGAAGGAATTTAATAGCGATCATGGTACAAAATTTTTAATTATTTTTCTATCCTCAAAACCAAGCATCTTATCAAACATTGTTTTAGACAAAGTTTTGGAAAATAATTATGATATTTACAAACAATTTAAACAGATTTGATAAGGTGTCTACTAAGGCAGTTACGTTTTTTTTGTGCGGTGAAAATTTTTTTTGAACCCATGCAGTTATGGCTGGTCGTATCAAAAATTTATTTAGAAAACCTTTTTCGGCATTAGGTACTCCGAGTTATCATACGTTAAAACGGATTCGATATTATTCATATTATGGGAGTTCTTGCGATTTTTCTGTTTTTCAAAAATTCTTCCCCATTTCGAACCAATTGTTCGGATTTTTCCCATAACTTACTCGACCGAGAATTTCCATTACCGTATTTCATTTATCATTTTGGACATAACTTGTCCAAAAATACGGCATTTATCGGGCCCATGAAAATGTGATATCATATATATATATATATATATATATATATATGATATCATATATATATATATATATATATGATTTTTAGAACATAAAAGAAAACTATAAGAAATTTTCGTCTACAATAGGTAATTTTTATTTGAAATTTACATAAAAGTGGCTTTATTACAAATTTATATGTGTAATAGTATAAAATATTATAAATTACGATAAGATTTCTTAAAATGCTTCTTGTTCGATCCAAATTACAAAGACACGCATCTCCTGAAATTCGTAATGTGTTAGAGATTTGGCAACAGCGCGCGCCATAAGCCGTGTACTGCAATCTAAGAGTGGGACGGGCTTTAGCTAGATGGAAGAGCAAGCTCACACTCTGAGGCAGCTGATGCCATGTCAATTCACCAAATAATTCCAATTAACGATTTTCAATTTGTTTTTTAAACTTTGTCAGAATGATTTCCAGTGTCTTACAGGAAACTGTGCAAAATTTTAGTGGGCTAACTCAAGTGGTTTTGGAATCAAAGCCCAGTGTGCGGATAACTGTAGACAACACAGAAGTAATTAATGTAAATTCTGTCAAGTTTGACGTCTTACATGCGGAATTTTGGCAATGTCATGAAAGTTAAAGAAATAATTATGAATACATGCACCATTTATATGCTAGTTTTTCTTTTTGAATTATAAATTTAATTCATGTAATTTAATGTTCAAATGTGCTGAGTGTAATAGATTCATGTGGTTGATGCTGGCAGTATCGAGAATTGCAATGAAATAAATAAATTGTGAATTATACTTTTGTGGATTGAGAAACTGATAAGCCTGGGTGTGGTGACCTCATCAAACACCATTTTTCTATTTTCTCTCTGCTCCTTAATAAATGCTATATATTTCCATCTACAGAATACCATGTATGTTTTCTGTAAACTCATTTACATTTGTTGTGCTTAATTGCATTTATCTGCTTTTGTTTTAAAGATACATAATAATAAATATACTAACGTAAAAATAAATATGAATGAGCCAAATGAACCATACTCAGTACAGTTTAGACAGGTCCGATTCCATTGAAATTTTACATCAGTTATAAAATGGCTTGAAATCAATAAATAATAAAATTTAAAAGCTCAATATTTGTTAAGACAAAAATGTACCTATGTTTATGTTCTATGAAACATCCCAAATATGTGACTGGGGCAGTGATTGTGGCCAGGAACTGGAACTTTGGCTGTAGCAACGATTTGGAATAGAGTTATATATTTGTGGTTCCTGTCTCCCAGGTTCTCGTGTTTGAGACAGGGCGTGTATCCTAGTGGGAAACTGGCTCTTAGTGAAAATGTGTTCCTGGAGTGTGCCAGGCTAGCTCTGCGTCTAACCAAATTTGGGTTCTGTGAGTGCGTTGTCCCTGTGTGGCCCGCTAGGACCGTCGGCGAAGTTTGCGGTTGGAGGGATCCCTATCTGTTAACACGTCACAGGCCGTGTGCAGCATAACACACTGATTCCTAGCTGGGGTAGGGAGACTCAACACAATAACACACGAACTCGAACTTTATACTGTCGGTGACATGTCTCACACGAAGTGTGCCGAGTGGACGTTTAATCGGTCGAACAGTTACAGTTTACACTTACACGATGTACAAACAATTACGCTACAAAATACATTGCGTTAAAAACTGAGTGCTCTGACGCACTGTCACTAATTTAAACCCTCACGCCAGTCAAGGTTAAGAGGGAGGTTGATTGGAGACTGCCAATCCCGCAAATTGCTAGTGTGGCGGCACCCAGGTCCACCTTTGTGGACCGCGATCCGCAGTTAAATTAGATAAAAGTTCTACGCATAGCTGTCGTCGGTGCTGTGCACTCTACGTTTAACAAAAGTTCTTTTGTAGCGGGAGTCGGCCCGTGATGTATGGTGAACTGCCCTGCATAATGTCTCGTGAGGGAGTTTATAGTTAAGCGGCTGGGTTAGGCCCTACACTGTAAAAGGACCTGGTTTGCATGGAGAGTTTACGTAGTGAAGAAAAAGGTTTGGGTTGAATGACTATATTTACCAGAAGTACTGTTCAGTGTAGACAAAGGATGATGACTCCTCGTGGAATGTACGTCCGCCCCGGTCCGCGAGTCGCTCGGTACTAGCGTTTGCCCTTGGCGCGAGGGAAGGTATCAGCATTCTCTCGCGCCAAAGTTGCTAAAGTTCCGTTATTCGGAAATTATTTTAATAACAAGAAACTGGGAGCAGCTCTATATTTACACATTAATTATTAATAACTAATCTGATTTACAGATACTCTTTAATAATTAGGGTTAGTAAAACTGCGTTAATTAAGTTTAAATATTAAAAGTCACACCAGAGAATTTTCGTCACTTGCTGACTGATCTAGTGGCTAGTTACACATAAAAAACAGGGAGGTAATATCTACTTTAACACAACACTATAATTAATTAAGGCTGAAGGCCGAAAGGGAGGCACTCACAATCTGATTAACGTAAATTCTTATGTGAGCGACTCGGGCACTCCTGCGTCGCACTTTCCTTGGGCGGGGGTTTTAATTCATAGTGGCGTTACTATTAAATTAGGTCTGATTTTTAATGAATTGGGGTTTAGGTGTTTGATTTATTAAGCATGGCCCTTGGTTCTACCTGGTCCTCAGGGGCTCGCCCGACTCGGGTGAGGCATGGCTAGGCGTGCTTTCCATTAGCGGGGTCGGATACTGGCGGTTGCAGGTCGGGCTTTGGGGTGGCCTTTGGCCGGACGACGTCAGGGTCATGGATATCGCAAACATTCTCCGTGTTCAAATATCTAAGTTTACTGAATTTCATGGAGGTTAGTGTATATAAATGTATAAATTATATTGGGGGTCAAAACCACAAAATTTCGAAAATTTCAAAAGTTCATTCTTTTTTGATTTGGAGTGTTTCAAAACCATTCGGGTTCCTCAACATTCCACTTTGCCTACTCAGGGGAGATGTCATTTGCCCTTTATTTTTTTAATATCGGGACAATTAAAATACATTAAACATTACAAACATAAATGCCTTGTTGAATTATCTAATGCCCGGCATGAGTTGCAATGCCTCTTTCATTCTATATGTTCAGTCAGATCGTCGAGAAGGGATTGAACTAACCTAATATTTTTTTTAAAATTGTTTTTAAATAATAAACAAAATTTTGGCAAAATAATAAATCTAATTAAATAATTCTGATTTTAATAATTATTTGTTCGTGTTTTTAATGTGTTTATTGCAACGCTTGGTGATGAATCTGCAAAATATAAAACAAATACTTGATTTATGAGCCTCGGTGAAACGTTTTGTGATGTTTGATGCAGTTCAAAAAGAACTTACGTTAAAAGTTGGGCTGAAATCTCGTTCTTCGATAATATTCGCCCCAAACGATGTCATTTGAAAGGAATAGTTGTACTTTTGTATATTCTACAATAAATGCTTCGATAGAGGTTCTTGGACAGAAAACAATGATGCCAGTGGCTCTAATTTTAATTTTACCTTTCCGCTCGCACAAAATAATCCTGGTGGTTCATGTGGAAAGCTCAAAGCATTGCAATGTTAACAAACAGTGTTCATTGTTCGGAAATCGAACGATACATCCGCGGAGTAATTGACTGTTGAATCTTATCTAAATGCCAAATGTTTATGTCATAATGTCACGCTTGGCAGTCTGTTTTGTCACAGTTCAAATTAGGCTTTAACTGAGCGAGTCGAACTCGACTGTATTCACTGTTCTGAAATCACAATGGATCGTGCTTGAGAAATTCTTATTTAATTCTCTCCCAAACTGTTTCTACGCTTGCCGTCGTCCGGGGTCTCGGGTTCGAGTCCCGGTGTGGCTCCTAGTGGGAAAAGGCGGTTCTTGCTACGTATTGTCCGGGTGGGCGCCAGACTAGCTCGGTTCTAGTCGTGAGATTGGGGTCGTGGATGTATGTGCCCCTGCGTGGCCCACTAGGGCCGGCGGCGGTGTTGCGTGAGATGATTTTAAATAAGAGGCGTGGAGTTGAGGTGGTGGTGTCGTACCTTCTATTCATAGGAACGAGTCGTACACAATACAACACTCTACAGAGGTCCCCGGGGGGTTTACTCGTGGTTCCGTGGCGCCGTATGGTTTGTGTTCCCCGTTACGTGGCCTCGGACGCTGTTACGTCTCAGACGTCTCACTGGGTACGCAGGTAACGTAATTTCGTAACACAAAGGCGGGACACAAAATACACTGAATTAAGGGGGCGCGCACAGGTTACGTGGCACTCGTTACTCGGGTAACGTAAGTTAGCAATACAAAGTACGGGATACAAAAATACACTGAATTAAGGGGGTGCGCACAAGTTACATGGCACTCGCTACTCGGGTAACGTAAGTTAGCAATACAAAATACGGGATACAAAATTACATTGAATTAAGGGGCGCGCACACGTTACGTGGCACTCGTTACTCGGGTAACGTAAGTTAGCAGTACAAAATCCGGGACACAAAAATACACTGAATTAAGGGGGCGGCCGATTGGAGACAGCCAATCCCGTATGCAAATGTCTCGGCGCGGGTGTTGTGCCCACTGTGGTGAAACACGCACCGCAATTAAGTTTGTCCAAGTTCCCTTGCGGGTTTGTGGTCAGCGCCGTGCGCGTGACCTTAAATAAAGTTCTGTAAGTTACGGGAGGCGGCCCGTGCCGTATACTGAAGAACAGCCCCGCTGACCAAGTGTGGTGCGGGGTGTCTTTAAATTAATGCGGCCGGATTAGGTCCTGGACCGAAAAAAGGGACCGGGTACTCACGGAGAGGTTACGTAATAAAAGGGGTTCTGTTAATTAGTGACTATATTTACTGGACGTTACTTTCGATGAAGACAAAGGATGTTGCCTCTCCGTGGGACGTAGGTCCGCCCCGGTCCGTGAGCTGCGCTGAACTGCCGAACTGGCATGGCGTCCGAGGGAGGCTCGGCTTCTCTCGCGCCAGGCGTGACCTCATTACGCTAGACTCCAAACGGGTGTGTCGGGAAGAGATTTTATTGTCGCTAAAATCCTAATTTAATGTTTCAGGAGGAATGGGTACGGTTCTTCTCTTGTCTACTCAGGTTTCCGCGGCTTTGCGTTTAATTGCTGTTCGGCTCGCCTTACTCGGGTGGGCCATGGCCAGGGGTGTGTTCCGTTAGCGAGAGCGTATACTGGCGGGTGCAGGTCGGGCTCTGGGGTGGTCGTCGGCCAGACGACGTCAAACGCCCCGCCCCCCCCTGTGAAGCCCGACCTTGCGCCGCTTATGGTCCCGCTAACATGGGGCCAACCCTAGCTCCGGCCGCTCCATCCCGGTGTGGTTCGCGGCTCAGCAGCTGGTTGGCTCCGCGTACTGGACCTGGTGATCGTAGCCGACTGGGCCAACGTGCGCGCCGCCCCGGTTGCCGTCGTGGCAGGCGTGCCAGGGGCGGCGTCGTGGCGCCTGGGCGGGGTCAGCGGCTGATAGGGTCAGCGCACCGGAACTGGTGATCGTGGCCGACTGGGCCAACGTGCGCGCCGCCCCGGTTGCCGTCGTGGCAGGCGTGCCGGGGGCGGCGTCGCGGCGTCTGTGCGGGGTCGGCGGCTGATAGGGTCAGCGCACTGGACCTGGTGAACGTGGCCGACTGGGCCAACGTGCGCGCCGCCCCGGTTGCCGTCGTGGCAGGCGTGCCGGGGGCGGCGTCGTGGCGCCTGGGCGGGGTCAGCGGCTGATAGGGTCAGCGCACCGGACCTGGTGATCGTGGCCGACTGGGCCAACGTGCGCGTCGCCCCGGTTACCGTCATGGCAGGCGTGCCGGGGGCGGTGTCGTGGCGCCTGGGCGGGGTCAGCGGCTGATAGGGTCAGCGTCTTGGACCTGGTGATCGTGGCCGACTGGGCCAGCGCGCGCGCCGCCCCGGTTGCCGTCGTGGCAGGCGTGCCGGGGGCGGCTTCGTGGCGCCTCCTAGCTCCGGCAACAGCTCCACCCGGGTGGCGCTCGCGGTGGCCGCAGTTGGTAGGGCCCGAGCACCTGTCTCGGGTCGTCCCACGCCGAACATCCGGGGGTCGACTCGTCGAGGTGGCCTTGCGGCTGACAGGCTCTGCGCCCTGTTCCCAGGTCGTAGTCGGCCAGGCGAACTGGTGGTCTGTGGGCCCGTCGGGGTCGTTCCGCGGGCTCGCTGGCGGGTTCGCTTGTCCCCAGTCGATGTCCCGGTCCGCGGAGGTCCTCCTTCGGCGGCGGTTGACAGTTCGTGGACTGGTACGGAGTCCGTTCCCGTTCGGGTATGGCGGCTGATACTGAGGCGGCGATCTCCGGGTCGGTCTCTCTGGGTTGCGTGACGATCGGCATTGGCCCGTCGTCGTTGCATGCATCGGATTGACCTATGCTGTGCGACAGCTCGGCGATCTCCACGGCCTCTTCGTACTCGCCCCGTGGGTAGTATTGTGGTGGGGAGCTCTCGTACACCCCGCTCCCCTCCCAGGGTACCACTGCCGTCTCCGGTGCGTCCTCGTGGACCTCTTCCGGCTCGTCTGGCACGTCGTGGGCGGGGTCGCCCCCGGTGTCCCCCGTGGCAGTGCTAAGTGCGTAATCGTCGAGGTACGTGGGCGGGCGCCACCACTGCCGTGGTTGTGGCCTCGCCTCGTCGTCTGACGCGGCCTCTGCGGGTGATGTCCCGGGCGTGTCTACGGGTTCGTCGTGGGGCCTGTTGGACGTGGTGTTCGTGAACACCAGGGTGCGGTATGGGCGCGGTTCGGGTCGGCTCCTAGAGGGGGTCGCTTCTGGCGAGTCATCCTCTTCCTGGACTGCGTCGCTCTCCGGCGTACGGCGTCCGTTTTCGTCCGGAGTGGGTGGTCCTGCGTCTCCGTCTGGGTTCCTCTCCCCAGGTAGGGCGGTGAGCCGGATGTCGTCCCTGTGCACCTTCTTCAGGCACCGTCCCTCCATGCGGACTAAGTACGTTGTCCTGCCTAGTAATCGTAGTACCGTGTATGGCCCGCCCCAGCGCGGGGCCAGTCCCGCGCAATAGTTGCGGGGTGCGGCTGAAAGTGGGTGTAGTCGCGCGAACACCTGATCGCCGACCTGCACGGCGGGTGGAGGATGATCTGTGGTTGGGGTGATCCGGTTGGCGTACCTCACCTGCCTACGTCTTGCCTCGTCGTGCAGAGTCACCCGTCGTTGGTCACGTTCCTCCGTTGTCTCGTCGGGGTGTGGAGTGCCGTGTGTGGCCCATTCTCCCGGTAAGGGCAGGTTGTGGCCCTGTATCATTTCGGCCGGTGTGCGGCCGGTTGCGGCGTTGGTGCGGCGTCGTACACAGAAGAGGGCGTCAGCCACGTGCAGGTCCCACTGCATGTGGTCTGCCCCCAGCCGGATCCAGAGCTGTGCCTTTAGTTCCTGGTTCCGGCGCTCTGTCGGGTTCGCTCTCGGGTGGTAGGCGGGCGTCGTGTGGTGCTCGATCTGGTGTTCGTCGCACCAGCCCTTCCAATGTCGCCCCAGGAACTGACTGGCGTTGTCCGTCAACACCGACTGGGGGTATCCCCAACGTGACAGGAACTCCCTGGTCAGCAGGCTGATGATGGTAGGTGTGCGCACGTTCCCGCATGGATACGCCTCCGTCCACCGCGTGAAGAGGTCCGTCACGACGAGGAGGAAGCGTTTGCCGCGCGGCGTGCGGGGGTAGGGGCCCATTACGTCTAAGGCTATCGTTTGGAAGGCGGTGGTGGGTTCCCTGGGTCGTTGTTGCTCCTCGCCGTCACGCCGCCTCGCTTTCCTCGCCTGACAGACCTCGCATTCGCGCACGTACGTACGTACGTCGTACGTGATGCGAGGCCAGTGATAGTGCCGGGTGACTTCTCGTCGTGTCTGATCGGTCCCCGGGTGTCCAGCGAGATCGTGGTCGTGGAAGAACCGAAGGACCGCTTCGCGGGCTTCCGTCGGGACGTAGGTCCTCCAGTCTTCCTGGTGTCCGGGTGTGTGAGTCTGAATCAGGCCGTCTTGCACGCGCCACGCCTCGTGTCCGGCGGTCGCTTGCTGGCGGCGTCTTGCCGCGTCTGTTGACGTTTCCTGTGCTCGACGTACCCGGTCCTGGATGTCGGCCACGGTGTTGGGTGGGTCTTCGTCCCCGTCCGCGTCGGCCGTGATGCGCGCGCATGCCGAGTCGTGCGATGCGTGTCCGTGTGGTGTGTCCGGGGGTAGGATCTCCTCCCAGTCGTCCTCGTCCGTCAGCTCTGTTCGGTCGTCGGGTTCCCGCGACAGTAAGTCGGGGAGCTGGTTCTCCGTGCCGGGAACGTGCTCGACGTCGAAGTCGAACGACTGGAGGAATAGCGCCCATCGTATGAGTTTGCCTTTCCGCCCCTGCATCGTACGCAGCCAGGTGAGGCAGCTGTTGTCCGTCCTCAGTGTGAAGCACTTCCCCTCCAGGTGGGGCCGGTACTTCTTCATGGCCCAGACTATGGCTAGGCACTCTTGCTCGTTGCTGTGATACCGGCGTTCGGCCGGTCCGAGCTTTGCGCTAGCGTAGTCTATGACCTCGCGGACCCCGTTCGGGTCCGTGTGGAAAAGCACCGCGCCCACACCGAGTGCGCTGGCGTCGGTCTGGAGGTAGAGGCGGCGTCCGGGGTCTACTCGTGTGAGGGTGTGACAGCGAGTGAAGGCGGCTTTTATTTCTTCAAAGGCGCGTTGCGCGGGTTCGCCCCAATGGTACCGTGCCCGTGGTGACAGGAGGTCGGTCAGCGGTGCGATGGTACGGGAGAAGTCGGGAATGTACCCCCTGAGCCAGTTCACTAGGCCGATAAACCGTTGGAGTTGCTTCCTCGTCCGCGGTGGTGCCGCCTCAGCGATCTTGCGCAAGTGAACGGGTTGGGGTCGGTTGCCAGCCGCGCTTACTAGGTGGCCCAGGAATTCGACCTCCTGGGTCCCTATATGACACTTGTGGTGTGCGGCCGTGAGATGGTGTGTGGCTAAGCGTTCTAGGACCAGCGCCAGGTGTCTGGCGTGGTCCTCCCACGTCTCGGAGAAGACGATCACGTCGTCGAGGTACGCGATCGTAAACCGGCCCTGGTACCCCTCCAACACTCGGGACATCATTCCCTGGAACGTGGCCGGTGCGCACTTTAGCCCAAAAGGCATGGCGCGGAATTGAAACTTCCGCCCGTCTGGTATCGTGAACGCAGTTTTCCCCCTGTCTTCCGCTCGTATGGGCACTTGCCAATACCCAGCCTTCAGGTCGAGCAGCGTACTGAAGACTTTCGCGCGGCCGAGTCCGGCTACGGCGGCGTCGACGCTGATTTGAGGTGGGGGCGAGCTAATCGTGATCGCGTTTAGCGGCCGGAAATCGACGCAGAAGCGTAGCGAACCGTCTTTCTTTGGGGCTAATACGACACAAGCGTTGTAATGACTGTTGGACGATTCGACTACCCCGTCGCGAAGCATGTCCGCCACCTGCTCCCGGATGGCCCTCTGCTCCCGGAACCCGTAGCCTCTCGGGGCCTCGTGTACTGGGTTGTCGTGGGTGGTCGGGATGTGGTGTTCGGTGATGGTGGTGCGCTTCAGTGGGTCGGCTACCGCGAAGATGTCCTGCCTTTCTGCCAACACGCGTTCCACTGCTGTGCGGTACTCGTGGGGTACGTTGTGGCGGAACTGGTCTAAGGTTACTTTCTCCCCCTGACTCTCGGGGGTAGTGCCTATGGCGTACACCGTGAGCCGCTCGCGAGTGCCAATGTAAACTCGTCTGGGTTTCATTTCGATCACCGCATCTTGTCCCGCTAACCATGGTTGGCCTAGTACTATCCCTTCGTGTAAGTCCTCTACCACTAGGGCGGTTACCATGGTGACGTCGTCCCGAATGCGTACCTCGAGTTCGGCTTGCCCCACTGTCCTTCCCGGTTGTGTGCTGGTTGCTAACCGCAACTCGGCTTGGTGGGGCTGCAGCGCGCCGGGGGGTACCAGGTGGGGGGCCACGAACACGTGGCTCGCGCCCGTGTCTACCAGTGGGTCGCCCGTTGACTTCCACTGGGATGCGGAGTAGGCCGTCGCGTGGGCGGACTAGCTGGTGTAGCTGCTGTGTGGCTGTTTCCGCGGCGGGTGTGGGTTGGCTCGGGTTGCTCGGAGGCGCGGGTTTTACCGCCGTGCCCCCGGGTGGGCATTTCCCGACGTGTTGGCGGCGGGTGGTGTTTGCCGGCGTGAAGGGCAGTCGACATGCCAGTGGCTGGTACCTGCGGGGCAGCCCAACTGGCATCGCGGTAGTGGGGGTTCCTGTTGTGTCGATGTCCCATCGGGCCTACCAGGTGGTGGTGCGTCCTCGATGGCTCGTCGCGGGCGGTCGGGTGGGTAGCCCCCTGCTTCCCGGTTCTGGACGCTGGCTATTCTCTGACCCATTGGGCGTCTGACCAAGTCCCGGTCGGTGTTCGGGGGGTCGTAGTGCCGCAGTCCCCGGATGTTCTGTTCCGTGTCTATGGCTTGTCGGACGTAGTCCTCGACTTCCTCTGCGCGGTAACACCGCATGAACGGTTGCAGTTCATTGTGTAGGAGGGTGGTAATGGTTGCGAGCGCGGCGGTTGGTGCGGCGCCGGGTGCTACTCGGTTGAACAGTTGCATTTTCTTGGCCAGAAACTGTTCGACGGGTTCGCCGTCGCGTTGGCGTTCGCCATAGAACTGCGTAGAGCATTGGACCAGTGCGTGGTCCGTGTCAAATTGGCGGTTGAATGATGTTGCAAACTTCTCCCAGGGCATGCCGAAGCGTCCCCAGATGCTCCACCATTGGCGGGCGGTCCCCTTCAGCTGTTCGCTCGCTCGCCCCGACCATTCGTCGGCCGGTATTCCGGACAGCGCTAGTCTGACCTCGCAGTGTGTTAGGAAGTCTCTGGGTACTTCGTGCCCTATTCCGCTGAACTCGGGTAGTGCTAACTTCCCTGTGTAGTACGGGTTGCGTGTATGCATCCCCGTGTTTGGTCCGGTGATTGCGATTGGTGGTTGGCTGTATTTGGGTGCCAGATTGGTCCGGGCACTCGTGAGGCCCGTAGTCGGTAGTATGCCTCCTAGTGTGACGTTAGCTGGTGCCTCCGTCTTGAGCGGTACCCATGACCACGGTACTTGGGTGTGCTGCTCGCCGAGTAACGTCTCGCTCCAGGGCTTGCCCCAAGTATGGTCGGTGACGTCCCGGGTGTTCGCGCATTGGCATGTCCTATACCACGGCAGTGATCCCGTCAATAGGTCTATTTCCCTTGGTAATAGGCACCGCGTGCACACGAGGTCTGTAGGTGGTGCCTGCATGTTGAGCTGTATGTTGTACGTTCAAGTTCGCCGTCTGTGACGGGCTGTTTGTAGTCTGGGCGTGTGTTGTAGCGCGCGGGTTTGAGATCGGCGGCGGGCAGGTGCCCGGACAGCCGCACAAAGAGGAGGCGAAAACGGTCCGCGCGGAGTGGGGGTATCAGGATGGTTGCCCGAAGCGGAGAGCGTGAAGCGGGGTGACGAGGTGGGGGTAGGTGCCCGGACAGCCGCACAAAGAGGAGGCGAAAACTGTCCGCGCGGAGTGGGGGTGGTGACGTCGCTCCGTTGCTCGCCTCGCCGTGATGACGTGCGGGGGTGGGGGTGGTTGGAGTGTCCTTTGTCCGCTCGCCTCGTCGCGCCGGTCTGTCTGGCCTTCGACCCTTCCTGTGTCCAAAATGGCCGTTTCGTGTCTCCGCTGTCGCCTGTTGGTGAATTTATTTCGAAAATGTCCAGAAGGGGGACAAAAAAATTTTTTCACGTTATTTTCTGCCCCACGCAGCGGGCGCCAAATGCCGTCGTCCGGGGTCTCGGGTTCGAGTCCCGGTGTGGCTCCTAGTTGGAAAAGGCGGTTCTTGCTACGTATTGTCCGGGTGGGCGCCAGACTAGCTCGGTTCTAGTCGTGAGATTGGGGTCGTGGATGTATGTGCCCCTGCGTGGCCCACTAGGGCCGGCGGCGGTGTTGCGTGAGATGATTTTAAATAAGAGGCGTGGAGTTGAGGTGGTGGTGTCGTACCTTTTATTCATAGGAACGAGTCGTACACAATACAACACACTACAGAGGTCCCCGGGGGGGTTTACTCGTGGTTCCGTGGCGCCGTATGGTTTGTGTTCCGCGTTACGTGGCCTCGGACGCTGTTACGTCTCAGACGTCTCACTGGGTACGCAGGTAACGTAATTTCGTAACACAAAGGCGGGACACAAAATACACTGAATTAAGGGGGCGCGCACAGGTTACGTGGCACTCGTTACTCGGGTAACGTAAGTTAGCAATACAAAGTACGGGATACAAAAATACACTGAATTAAGGGGGTGCGCACAAGTTACGTGGCACTCGCTACTCGGGTAACGTAAGTTAGCAATACAAAATTACGGGATACAAAATTACACTGAATTAAGGGGCGCGCACACGTTACGTGGCACTCGTTACTCGGGTAACGTAAGTTAGCAGTACAAAATCCGGGACACAAAAATACACTGAATTAAGGGGGCGGACGATTGGAGACGGCCAATCCCGTATGCAAATGTCTCGGCGCGGGTGTTGTGCCCACTGTGGTGAAACACGCACCGCAATTAAGTTTGTCCAAGTTCCCTTGCGGGTTTGTGGTCAGCGCCGTGCGCATGACCTTAAATAAAGTTCTGTAAGTTACGGGAGGCGGCCCGTGCCGTATACTGAAGAACAGCCCCGCTGACCAAGTGTGGTGCGGGGTGTCTTTAAATTAATGCGGCTGGATTAGGTCCTGGACCGAAAAAAGGGACCGGGTACTCACGGAGAGGTTACGTAATAAAAGGGGTTCTGTTAATTAGTGACTATATTTACCGGACGTTACTTTCGATGAAGACAAAGGATGTTGCCTCTCCGTGGGACGTAGGTCCGCCCCGGTCCGTGAGCTGCGCTGAACTGCCGAACTGGCATGGCGTCCGAGGGAGGCTCGGCTTCTCTTGCGCCAGGCGTGACCTCATTACGCTAGACTCCAAACGGGTGTGTCTGGAAGAGATTTTATTGTCGCTAAAATCCTAATTTAATGTTTCAGGAGGAATGGGTACGGTTCTTCTCTTGTCTACTCAGGTTTCCGCGGCTTTGCGTTTAATTGCTGTTCGGCTCACCTGACTCGGGTGGGCCATGGCCAGGGGTGTGTTCCGTTAGCGGGAGCGTATACTGGCGGGTGCAGGTCGGGCTCTGGGGTGGTCGTCGGCCAGACGACGTCACGCTCTTAGTCCGTCTCATTTAAGGCCCGTCTACAATGGCAATGTCCTAAACTGTGTCCGAAGGACACTCGTCGCTGATTGGTCCACGCGACCCTCTGACGTCATGCGTCAAGTGGGCCAAGGTCCGAACCTACCTGGTCCGAAGACATTCGTCAATTTGAACATTTTGTCCCAAACTGTGTACTTCGGACACAGAAAAAGAACAGAACAGTCACGATATTTGAATTTCCGGTTTCCATTTGAAATGTGATATGAGTTAATTTTTTAGCATTTACATTTGCCACTTTGTCTTACTGAATAAATATTTAATATTGAACTCCCACAACTTTCATAAGTTCAATCTCAAACTGCAAAGCATCAAAACAATAAACTAAAACATTTGGTTTGGCACATTTACTTAGCTCTGGTGACAACTTTAGAAATCAATACCTACATTCGTACATCGTAATTGTGGACAGGGCAGTTTTCGGTGAGATAATGTGACGTCACTCACATTCGGATAAGGACACGGACCACGCACAGGTTCGGACTATTGTAGACGGGCTCTATTACTCGACAATCATGTAGTTCGCTTGTGTTGTGCGTACACCGACCAATATTTATATACCTCACTGGTGGCATTTATGTCAATTAACTACGTACTGAAATCGACTGAATGTTCCAATTTGATAATTTTAACTGTTACTATGTTATGCTATGAAAATATGTTATGTTATGAATGCACCTAAGATATGATAACCACCGATAAAATACTGAAATATTTAATGTGGAATTAAAGGAATTTTAACCTAATATGACGGTTTTTAATGCACCAAATATATGATAACCACTGATAAAACACTAACATATTTAATGCGGAATTTTTTAAATGAAAATCTGTGACGGCAGAACTCACGAACTTAACGAATTTTTCAGAATTTTCTGGTGGATTTTTCAAATAAACAGATAATTGTGGTAATTTCTATAAAAAAATAATATTTATGTCAACATCAGCAATCTAAATTTTGAACCCATATGGAATCCTACATATTAATACTATTATTATTTTTACCCCGACCGCCAATGCTCCTCTATGTCGCATAGACCGCTATGCCTCATCAACGTCTCACAAAGGCGTGTGCACCGAACGCGCTCGTGCGCGCACCAAAGTGTAGAGAGTGCAACGAGGCGAACGCCAGGCAACAAGTGCTACGTCGGCGGAAGGATCCGGCTGGGTGTGGCATATCCCTCCGCCGAACTACAACAAATGTAATGTATGTATTTTTTCCATAGAAGATTATTAGATATTATTTTCATTATTTAATATTTCACTTCTTTCAAAATTATGTTTCACTGTGCACCTTGTCCCGAACCTGGCCGGTTCAGTTTCCCGCGAAAATCACACGTTTCCGCGGGAGGGCTGGCGGGGAAGGGGGGTTGTGCACGGTGAGAGCGGCAGTATCCTTCCGGAGATCGGAGAGGCCGACAGCCTCCGCGCCAGTGGCGGATCCAGGATTTTGGTTTGGGAGGGGCTTGACCCATCTGAGGCTAGGCTTTATCAAGGCAAACACTCAAACAATAGTGGACCCAGATGCTTTTGGAGGGGGCTTGAGCCCCTTAGCCCCCCCTCTGGATCCACTACTGCTCCGTGCAACACGGGAGCAGCAATTTGTTTTTTCACCGATATGTAAGTTTCAATAGTTATAATCTTCGCAATCCTTTTCGTACAGTTCCGTGGTCGGCCTCGACTTACCACGCGGTATTTCACTTACATAATTCAGTGCTCCAAGACGAGCGTTCATCGTAATACATAAGTACTGTGGGTGATCTATGAGAGGTTACGTCGGCCATAGGCGTGCGCAGGACTTCAGTATTGGTGGTGCCAGATTACACAACAGCTCTGTCATTCACGGACCCCGAGCCTAAAGCGGGGGGTTCGGGGGGTCCTCCCCCGAAAAAATTTGGATTTGAAAGCGCAAAATGGTGCTATTTAAGGTGTTTCCGAACAAAAACATTAAATACACAGATGTAAAAATTTTAACATTTGTTATGACAAATTACGGCTTTGAACGTTATAATCACCAGGAAAACTACTAAACTATTTACAGTTTTAAGCTTTGTTGAGCCATAAAGTAAATTTCACAAATTGTTTGCACGAAATTCATGCTGGTGGCTTTGAAAAACCGTACTTATATGTTTTCTGAAGACGCCAAATAAATACTAGAAAAAACATTCTCAAATGTTAAGTTATAAATCAACAAATGAAGGGAGTTTTTGTAACATACCTAAAATACGTAAAATATTAAAATAATAAAAATACACAAATAAGAGTGGGCAAAAGTTTTAACTTTTGGAATACAACAAAAATGTTCTGTCGGCGACTGCATATAAGTCATCGAGTAAGCCTATCCTTTTAACTACCTAACTAAACTCTCTCTCTCTTTTTTTAAAATAAACCCTGGCGGACGGCGGCTATTATTCCGTGCGCCTGCCAAGTGGAGTGAACAGTGGACACCGAGCGCGCATTCTATGTAATTCAAGGAGAACTAGGAGAAGTATTTACATTTCAGAAGTTTCGTAGCCGCCGCCCGCGTGTACAACACAAGTAATTGCAACTGGCTTGTTTCCGTGTGTATATTTGGTTCGATTGATAATTGATATACTGATAGTGTTATGAGCACATATCTGTAACTCGACACGATTGGAAAACTTATTTATTGGAAATAATACGTTTTTTTATAAGTATGTATTATTTCTGCTTGTAAAAAACACAATAACGTTGACCCTAATGGTGGTGCCATGGCACCTGTGGCACCTACCGTGCGCACGCCTATGACGTCGGCGCTTCACGCAATAACCTAGCCAACCGGCTAACTAGTTTCAGCCCGCACGGGGCAGCCTGTAGGTGACACGTGCAACCAAACTTACTAACGAGTCAATATCTGGGACATGTCTAAGAGTCAGGTAGAGTCGCCGGAGTTACGGGCCTACGTGCTATTAGCCCAGTGTAATACCTAACGTGTAATTGTGAAGTGTTTTATTAGTCAGGGTATAGTATGTCATGTTAGGGTTTATTCTGTAACCGTCACATCGTGTGCAAGTGTATGATCTTCCCGCGTAATAAAATCGTGAGCCGCCACTGAGAAAGTGGCCGCACGTGTGAAGATTCAATTCGGGACAACTGTTACGGCCAGGACGGGTAGCACTATGTAAAAGTCTGTGCCGTAATAAATTTATCAGACATCAATCAGAAATTTCGTGTTCTCTTTCAGTCGTCCCGAGTGGCCATAACAGCTCGAGGGGCCCTACTGCGTTGAACCGCTACCTCTAGCCACAAGGCCGAACCTACCCTAAGATCCCGAAAAATAATAAAATCACGTAAAATTCAATGGAGGTAGTGGGGATGGCATCAATTTATTATAACCCGAACTATATTTAATATTTTTTACTTTCATTATAATGCTCCTGCAATCCCCTTCGTGGTTGGAATTTCGTAAAATTAGTTCTTGGTAAATTTTATGCATGCCAAATAGAATATACTGGCCAAGTTTTATACTTAAAGAGCTTGACGACAGTCGTCGTACCCTCCCAGATACAGAGGCCGTACCTGGCCACCGACGCGGGCCTGAGGGGGCCTGTTTTCCCCCCCAGTGAACCCCAGTGTGTGCGACGGCCAGGGACGCACCCGCGTGCGCCCTAGCATGCCAACGAGTGTTTTTTCTATGTGACTTTATCTTTTATTTCAGTGTGTATATATTTGTAAACGATTAAGGGATTTGAATGTGTGTAATTAACTTATTTTATTTATTATTCATTGTGCAAGTTCGCTGTGTAATTAATGTCTCGTGTATGTCTTTGTAAATAATTCAATAACTTTTTCTGAAGTGTTTCGCCGTAGTATGTAATTGCAGCCTGGCGCGCCGCGGGACGGAGCTCTCTCCCACGCCGGCCGATTTTCCCCTCCCTCCCCGCCACCCGCGGGCGCCGGCCCGCGGGCGAGCGGGGAGAGTCAGTCGCGTCCTGGTCTCGAGCGGAGACAGACGTGTTCGTTGCTCCGCGAGCCGCGCACGTTGCGCTCGGGATTGAACGTTCGCTCAGTCCGCAGTCGGTCACGGCAGCTGAGCTGCCACCGCGAATCAGCTTAGCATTGTTAACTTACGAGTCATCGGGAGACGTGTCTAGCGGGCAGTTTCTACAACGCGAACGTGGTGCTACGAGTCTCTGAACTTTTCGCCGTCCACGGAACATTACGTAACGGGCCGCGTATGTACAGCGTTCCGTCTTCGGGCCCTTTCTCACTGGGTCAGCCTAGCATTAATAAACTTTACGATTCGCGCCGAAACGTATCTGAGAACCGCCCCGTCATCAGGGAGTCCGTGTCGCCGTGGTAGGGCACTTGTTCCGCGACGGTTCCGCCAGGCTGCGGCAGGACTTTATAAGCGTTAATAAAAGACGGCTCGTGAAATTCGTTAATGCCGTGTTCTGCTTGCGACAACCTACCAACATTCCTCGCAATCACTTCACTCTCCCTCCAGGTCCCGCCTTTCCCGGTCCCGGCCACGTTGGCCTGGACCCACACCTCTCCGACGAGGGCAGTACGGGCATAACAGGACATTTATTTCAACGGGAAAACGGGGACCTGAAGCCGAGGGACGTCATTTGGCGCCCAACTAGTGTGGCAGTAAGCATACGCAAGCGCACGCAAGCGCACGCAAGCGCACGCAAGCGCGCAGGTGCAGGACAGAACGGAAGCAGGTGCGGCTGCGCGGCGTGGGAGCGGCTCGAATTCGAGACGTCGCGCCGGCGCGCCGGCGGGAGATAACGCAGCGCGGGAACGGCGCGAACACGAGACGTTTCGGCGAGAGATAGCGCGTCGTGGGGGACAGAAATACAAGACGGCGGTGCAGCGGTATCCCGGACTGAAGATAACGCGCTGGGGAGGATCGTATTGTATTACTGGGGGAGATTGTGTTCACGATCCGCGGATCAGTAGTACAGGAGGACAGGATGGCGTGGAAACAGGCGGGACAAGAAAGATACGATCTAATCAGTTTCGAAACGGACTTGTGTGAGGAGGGAGACTCCGCGAAAATGGACGTAAAAAACGAGGTTTGCGGGTCCGGCGGCGCGGCCGAGGGCGCAAACAGCACGGACAGCACAGTTGAGGACAGTAAACGGGAACAGGGGGACAGGCACGCGGACGCAGATGGGCCGGTAGTGCGGTACGTGAGCGCGCAGTTTGAGTTGCCAGAGTTTGCGGGGAGAGACAACGAGGACCCGCGGGAGTTTTTGCGGGAGTGTGAACACCTCCTAAAACTGTACGAAGTGCGACGGGCGGAGTGGACGCCGCGAGTGGCGGGACAGCTCCGCGGTGAGGCAAGGAACTGGTGGTCAATGGCCGGGAGTTTTGATACCGAGTGGGGACATTTTGTACGCCAAGTCAAAACTAGGTTTGATAACGATCAGGCGCGGGCAATGTGTTTGCGGACATTTTATTGCCGAAACCAGGAGGAGGACGAGAGTGCAGAACAGTTCATTTACGAGAAGTTACGCATGTTCCGCCGATTGGGGACAAGTGGGGACGTGAGTGCGGCGTTGCCAACCATTGTCGAACAATTGCTGCCAGAGTTTCGCCCCTTCATGAGGACGGCTGCTGGTCGTGACACGGAGGAGTTCGTGGCCCTCGCCCGCGTGATCGAACGTGACATGTCGCAGTGGAGGACGGCACTCAGGGGCGCGAGAGCTCCCCGTGCTCGCTCGGGGCCGCGGGGGGTCACCGTCACAGAGGTCACGGACAGTGACTTGGCCGTGGTGAGCTACGCCGGCGGCGCGGGACCGCGCAGGACAACAGACCGCGGTGGCACCAGGGAACGCCCGGAACCAGCTGCGACAGGAGGAGGACGTCACGAGCGGACAGATACGAGAGAGAGGGACGAACGTCCGCCGCGATGCCGTTTTTGCCCGGACGCGTACCATTGGCATCGCCTCTGCCCCACCAGAGCCGCGTGGGAGGAGGCGCGCGAAGGCAACACGTCGCAGGCGGGAAACGCAGGACCGGGGGCGGAGGGACAACTGGGTGCCGCTCCCCGGCCCGCCAGCCACCGGCAGTCCCAGTAACTGACAGAACACGTCGACCACCACCGGCGCCTACCGCACTAACGTCCTGTATGCCGCCGGGAAGCAGGGGACAACGGGACTACTCCTCATCAGCTGTCCCCACGCCGAGGCAACTGCGGGGACAGCTGACTGCCGGCGCCACCACCGCGGCCCTGAGGCCGGGTATACCAGGGCCGGACCAGCCGCCTCGTCGACACGCCGTCGACGGGGTGGACAACCAGAGCGTCAGCGCAGGCATCCCGCCGGCCATCTCCGTGCAGGGACAGCTGACTGCCGGCGCCACCACCGCGGCCCTGAGGCCGGTTATACCAGGGCCGGACCAGCCGCCTCGTCGACACGCCGTCGACGGGGTGGACAATCAGAGCATCAGCGCAGGCGTCCCGCCGGCCATCTCCGGGCAGGGACAGCTGACTGCCGGCGCCACCACCGCGGCCCTGAGGCCGGGTGTACCAGGGCCGGACCAGCCGCCTCGTCGACACGCCGTCGACGGGGTGGACAATCAGAGCATCAGCGCAGGCATCGTGCCGGCCATCTCCGGGCAGGGACAGCTGACTGCCGGCGCCACCACCGCGGCCCTGAGGCCGGGTATACCAGGGTCGGACCAGCTGCCTCGTCGACACGCCGTCGACGGGGCGGACAACCAGAGCATCAGCGCAGGCATCCCGCCGGCCATCTCCGTGCAGGGACAGCTGACTGCCGGCGCCACCACCGCGGCCCTGAGGCCGGTTATACCAGGGCCGGACCAGCCGCCTCGTCGACCTGTCGTCGACGAGGTGGACCACCGGAACGTCAACACGTCGGCGCCGGAGCGAGCCGCGGACCTCGCCGCGAGTTCCCCACGCCCGGACGGCCAGGTGGCCGGGGGCGGTGGGGGACAGACGACTGCACAGCTGGGGCAGGTCGGCCCCGAGGAGCCGGAGCTGCTGCGAATTCCTGTCCGCGCTAACGGGCGGGAGATGCTGGCCCTGGTGGACACCGCCGCCAGCCGAACCTACATCGCGGCCCACCTGGTGGGAGCGGAGGCAGTGACACCGCGGAGGGAGCTGGTGCAGCTGGCCACCAGGGACGCCGTCGTTGCAGCAGGGGGCATCACTCAGGTAACAATGAGCATCGTTGGTCACGTTAGCCACGTCGAGGCCTGGGTGGTCCCCGAGCTCCGCGAGGGGCTGATTCTGGGGGTCCCATGGCTGCACGAGGTCGACGCCACCGTGGAAGTACGAGCTGGCCGGATGCACTTCGGCACCCAGGGGCGCTGGACGGTGTACGGCGTGCACCAGGTTCCCCCCAGTCCCCCTCAGTCAGTCATTCGCCTAGAAGACCTTCAGCACGGTGTTCCAGAGGAGTACGTCGATGTCATCAACCATGTCCTCACCTCTCAGGCACAGGTATTTGCGGCCGCGGACCGGCTACGACGGACAAACGTGACGGAGCACCGGATACCGATGGTACCGCACCGCCCTCCCTTTGAGAAGGTATACGGATTTGGCATCCGGGAACGGGAGGCCATACAGACTCAAATTGACGAGATGTTACGTGACGGGGTAGTGGAACCCAGCACCTCCCCGTATAACTCACGGGTGGTGCTGGCCACCAAGAAAGACGGAAGTCTACGCTTTTGCGTAAACTTCAAGGCGATAAACAAACTGACCATTCCCGCCCCGCCCCCGCAGATCAATATCACAGACGCACTGGCAGGACTGGGGGACGCCACTATTTTCACGACACTAGACTTAAAATCAGGCTACTGGCAGGTGCCGGTATGTCTGGAGGACCGCCCTAAGACGGCATTTACGGCACCAGACGGTCGACGTTACCAGTTCTGCGCCATGCCGTTTGGTCTCATGGACGCCCCTGCCACGTTCCAGGCCCTGATGGTACGTGTTCTGGATGGGTACATTGGTGAGTTCGCCAGTGCCTATCTGGACGACGTTATCATCTGGTCCAGGACGTGGGAGGAACACGCGCACCATCTGGCATTGGTGCTAGAACGTATGGCCAGACACGGACTGACGTGCGCCCCAAAGAAATGCCACATTGGGGCCATGGAAATAGAGTTCCTAGGACACATAGTGACGGCGGAGGGGTGCCGCCCCCGACCTGAGCAGTTGGAGCTAATAGAGGGAAAGGGGGCACCGAAGACCAGGAAGCAGCTCCAGAAGCTGCTGGGGCTGCTCAACTGGCTGCGGTCCTTCGTCCCCGACTTCGCCACGGTGACGGCCCCGATGACAGACCTACTGTCGCCGAAGACTAAGTTCCGGTGGACCCCCGCCGCGGACGAGGCCTTGCGACAGGTGAAGCGCCGGTTCAGGAACTGTCACACGCTCTCACGCCTGGTGCCCAGCCGCCCCATCTTCATCCAGACGGATGCGAGTCAGGAGGGGATGGGGGCGGTGTTGTACCAGATGGATGACCGGGGCGAGAGGCGCGTGATCGAGTACGCCAGCGCCAAGTTTGGGCAGGCTGAGCGGAAGTATCACGTGAATGAGCAAGAGTGCCTTGCGGTGGTCTGGGCCCTACAGAGGTACCGTCACCACGTCGAGGGCCGCTCATTCACGCTGAGAACCGACAGCCAATGCCTCCGCTGGTTGGACTCCGCTCAGGGCCGGAAGTCTAAGTTCACTCGGTGGGCCATGCTGATCCAGGAATTCTCGTTCACGGTCGAGCACATTCCTGGACGTGAAAATCAGTTGGCCGACGAGTTGTCCCGGAATCCGGACCCTGAGAATGAGTTCCACGACGACCAGGGCTGGGAGGAAGTGCTCCTCCCTGAGCGTGAGCGCGGGGTAGAGGACTCGGTGCCGCGACCGTGCGCGTTGTACGCGCTGACAAGCCCCACTGCTCCTGCACCTGACGCGCGACCCGAGACTATGACTGACCTGCTGGCGTGGGTCCACGCGGCGCAACTCCGGGACCCCGACACCCGGACCCGACTGACAGAGTGTGGGGAGGGGGTGATACCGGGCTGCCGGAGCCTGAACGGGGTGCTCCAGACCAGGGGGGCTCACAGGTCGAGCGGGTGGCGGACCCACGTGCCGCCCGAGGCCAGGCGCTGGGTCCTGAGCTACCTGCATGACCACCCCCTGGCGGGACACCCGGGCGCGGAGCAGACGCTGCGTGAGGTCAGACGGACGTTCCGCTGGCCTGGCGACGCGGCAGAAGTAAGACGCTACGTGCGGGCCTGCCTGCGTTGCCAGGAGCGGAAGTCCAGGCGACCCGACGGCAAGGAGCAGCAGGTCCCACGACGGCCCCGGAATCCCTTCCACACTGTGGCGGTGGATATTATGGGGCCGTATCCTCGCACGTCCCGTGGTCGGCGATTCATTGTTGTGGTCACGGATGTCTTCACCCGCTGGGCGGAGGCGTTCGCAGTACCAAACGTGAAGGCCGGCACCGTGATTGCCCTGCTCGAGCGCGAGTTCTTCCCGCGATACGGGTACCCCGCGGTCCTGCTGACGGACAACGGGGTGCAGTTCACGGGGAGAAGCTGGCGAGTGTCCTGCGCGGGTTGGGGGGTGGAGCATCACACGACGCCCACCTACCATCCGCGCGCGAATCCGACCGAAAGGCGGAATCAGGACATTAAAACTCAGCTGCGCATCCGGTTGGACGAGGACCACACCAAGTGGGACCTGCACCTGCCGACGCTGCTGTTTTGCCTGTGCCGTCGGACGAACGCGGTCACGGGCCATTCCCCCGCTGAACTGGTGCAGGGCCGGAACCTCGCCCTGCCCGGGGAAGCGCGCGCAACCCCCGACTTGCACAACATGACCACGGACGATCTGCGCGAAGACGCCCGACGTCGCCAAGCTGACTACCTGACTAGACGTACGCCGCAGACGCACCAGCCCCCAGCACGACTAGAGCCTGGCCAGCAGGTGTTTGTTAAGTGTCATCACCTGTCGGCTGGCGAGCGGGGCTTTTGCGCCAGTCTGGCTCCTAAGTGGGCGGGGCCACAGGAGATCGTAGACAGACTGGGCACCACCTCGTACCTCGTGCGTCGCGCCGACGGACGGACAACTAAGGTGCACAGGGACGACATTCGACTGATAGGCGACCCGCACGACGAGTACGACCACGACGACAGCGGACCAGTGGACGGTGACGAGGCCGAGGATGACGTCACCGAAGGTGTACTGGCCGACCTCGGCGCCCCTGTGGTGGTACCGCCGGAGCCGGACCTGGGACGTCGACGGGGACACGCCCACCCCAGGTCACTGCGGGGGGTGGGCAGGAACGTTGACAGGGACGACGACACACGGGACAGGACCGATGACAACGTCGCAGTAGGAGTCCTGGTCGACCTCGGTGACCCCGTGGTGACGCCACCGGAGCCGGATCAGGGACGTCGACGAGGACACGCCCACCCCAGGTCACTGCGGGGGGTGGGCAGGAACGTTGACAGGGACGACGACACACGGGACAGGACCGATGACAACGTCGCAGTAGGAGTCCTGGTCGACCTCGGTGACCCCGTGGTGACGCCACCGGAGCCGGATCAGGGACGTCGACGAGGACACGCCCACCCCAAGTCACTGCGGGGGGTTGGCAGGAACGTTGACAGGGACGACGACACCTGGGGCACGACACATGGACGGGCCCCCACGACGACACCGACTCAGCCTCCTACGGGGGGACAGCAAAAGGGGAACGGTGGTTGGCAACTGGCAAGAGGGGGCGGGGAACGGACGCCCGTCAGAAGGGGCGGAAGGGGTCCGCGTGGCGCAAGCATGGCAGAGCTGGAGCGCTTTGTGGACCGGGTGCTCCCGCCTGATGACGTCAGCGCCTACGCCAACGACACTGATGGACCGCTCATCGAGGACGTAACACATGACAACACTGCTCAGGGCGACCTGGTCGACCTGAGTGAACCAGTGGTGACGTTGCCGGAGCCTACCCAGAGACGTGGACGGAGGTACGTCCACTCCTGGGAACGGCGGGTGACGGGGACGGACGTGAGCAAGGACGTGACAGACGGGGTAACGGTCCGGCTCCTCAGTGGGGAGGGCGATGTCGACAGGGCCCAGCAGGTGGTCCTGGACTTGCCTTCCGGGGAGCCGAGGATGACCGCTCACGCGGGGAGGGGACCGGCGTTGCGCCGGTCCACGCGTGAGAAGACGGCCCCCCACTACCTCCGGGACTACGAGTGGGGGAGTCAGCGCAAACCCCGCGACGTAAGACAAACGACCGATGGGGGGTTACGCTGCAGCGTGATGCAGCTCCTGCCCCAGTTTGCCCGACCCGGACGGAATGACGTGACGAGCTCCGACGACCAGACAAGTGGCCGGACGCGGACGCGGCTGCCGGTCTAGGTCGGCGTCGGGGGCCAGGACGGCCTCGGGAGAGGGGGGGCATATGACGACAGTCGTCGTACCCTCCCAGATACAGAGGCCGTACCTGGCCACCGACGCGGGCCTGAGGGGGCCTGTTTTCCCCCCCAGTGAACCCCAGTGTTTGCGACGGCCAGGGACGCACCCGCGTGCGCCCTAGCATGCCAACGAGTGTTTTTTCTATGTGACTTTATCTTTTATTTCAGTGTGTATATATTTGTAAACGATTAAGGGATTTGAATGTGTGTAATTAACTTATTTTATTTATTATTCATTGTGCAAGTTCGCTGTGTAATTAATGTCTCGTGTATGTCTTTGTAAATAATTCAATAACTTTTTCTGAAGTGTTTCGCCGTAGTATGTAATTGCAGCCTGGCGCGCCGCGGGACGGAGCTCTCTCCCACGCCGGCCGATTTTCCCCTCCCTCCCCGCCACCCGCGGGCGCCGGCCCGCGGGCGAGCGGGGAGAGTCAGTCGCGTCCTGGTCTCGAGCGGAGACAGACGTGTTCGTTGCTCCGCGAGCCGCGCACGTTGCGCTCGGGATTGAACGTTCGCTCAGTCCGCAGTCGGTCACGGCAGCTGAGCTGCCACCGCGAATCAGCTTAGCATTGTTAACTTACGAGTCATCGGGAGACGTGTCTAGCGGGCAGTTTCTACAACGCGAACGTGGTGCTACGAGTCTCTGAACTTTTCGCCGTCCACGGAACATTACGTAACGGGCCGCGTATGTACAGCGTTCCGTCTTCGGGCCCTTTCTCACTGGGTCAGCCTAGCATTAATAAACTTTACGATTCGCGCCGAAACGTATCTGAGAACCGCCCCGTCATCAGGGAGTCCGTGTCGCCGTGGTAGGGCACTTGTTCCGCGACGGTTCCGCCAGGCTGCGGCAGGACTTTATAAGCGTTAATAAAAGACGGCTCGTGAAATTCGTTAATGCCGTGTTCTGCTTGCGACAACCTACCAACATTCCTCGCAATCACTTCACTCTCCCTCCAGGTCCCGCCTTTCCCGGTCCCGGCCACGTTGGCCTGGACCCACACCTCTCCGACGAGGGCAGTACGGGCATAACAGGACATTTATTTCAACGGGAAAACGGGGACCTGAAGCCGAGGGACGTCAAGCTATAGTTTGAAAATTAGAATTTTCTTTAATTAACGCCCCCGCAACGCCCCTTGTGGGTGGAATTTCGTAAAATACGTTCTTAGCTGACCTCTACTCTAAAAAGGAATATTCCTATCAAATTCCAAGTCTAGAGGCCTTATGGTTCCAGAGATGTCGTGATGAGCCTGTACATAGGTGGAAATATCTTATGTGTGTGTGTATATATATATATAGACACCACTCCCGCTGCCTGTTTAAGTTTTTGAAGTAATTATTAGTCTGAAAATGATCTCAGGGGCAAAAACTGGGATTCGACCTCGTGGCTGCAGGCAGGAGCGCGTCGCGGTTTAAACTACCCGGGCTGTTCAGGCCACCCAGGACGCCTTAGAAATAAATGGTAAACTGATTGACCCGACACTGCACTTTATTAAAAACCGTTACACACGCTTGTCCAAGGCCTGGCCACGTCTGTTGTCTGACCGCCGCTGCACGAGAGTCCCTATACGTAGACGATGCGCGCGACCAGGATAAATGGCAAAATGGTATGTGCGGACTTATACTGTAGCCGTTATCGTCGTGGAGGATGCAGCGAAAAATCGCGGAGCTGATAGGCTGCAACAGCTTATGCAGTGAATAATGTTAACATGTAAACGAAAATATATAATTGAATGTTCTTAACGTTATTTGCAATCTAACCTGCTACAAGAAGTTAATGTTCCGAAATGTACGTAGGCCCGGCTTGATGAGAACATAAGAGTCACAGTCACTTATTACATTACTTGGTTAGATTGCAACTTAGATGTTACACAGTTAAATAAGATGAATAGTAATATATGTAGATTAAGGAGTTAGTACATGACACACGAGGATTGCTAGGAGCTCTTGACGAATAATGATTCACTGGCTTCGAAGCCTGGAAACTGCGTATGATTCAAAGTTTGCTGTCCGAATGCTTAGGATGTGAAAATTACGTAGTACGTTATATATCCCTGTTGGGATTAAATGAATTAAGTTAAGAGTCGCACGAAAAGACGTACGACTGAGTGGGGTCGGGCGCAGAGCTAATGAAAAGGATTTAAGAAACTTACAACTATTGCGATGACCTGGACGTGGCGCGAAATCTTTAGGCTCTGCGTTCGCGGAGCGACATACCCCTGTGAGCTCTCGATGGCAACTGAGCGCGAGGGCGCCACGCGACCTCGCGCCAAGACATGTGAAGCGTGGGAAAACAGCTCCGACCAGTTTTGGACTTAAACAACATATTTGACTGTACATGATTAAGCAATTGTACATAAGTTTTACATGAATTAATAATCTTGTAATTGTCATTAATTTGGTTGGTTTAATTTTAACAGAATAATTACTGATTTAATTTAGCGCATTGCCACACCCGGCCGGGCGCTGTAGTCGCCTTGGTGTTCGTCGCGGCGCACTTACACACACTCTGCAGACATCATGCTAGGGCGTGTTCGATGCACTTACGAGTAAGTACTGTTTGTACGTAACGGCCTGTGCGAACCAGCGGCAGCATCGGCGGTTGGCTTCAAAAATACACACACACACACACACACACACACACACACACACACACACACACATATATATATATATATATATATATATATATATATATATATATATATATATATATATATATATATATATAAAGAATATATATATATATATATATATATATATATATATAAAGAGAGAGAGTTTTTAATAGCATAAAAGATAACAAGTAATATAATAAATGTTAATTAAAATATTTTTCATTCTTTTGAACTGTACCTATTTGTTAGCAAACTTTACTTAATATGACCCAAAAACGAACAAAATAATAGGGCTACTGCTTGTAATTGAATTTCTAACGAACTTTAATAAAGTTAAATATAGCTTAACTAGTAAAACACAAGAACAGTGAGTTAAAAAAGTTCTATTAATTTAAATTACTCTTAGTTAAAACGCTTAACGACTGTGTGGATAAATTGGCCCCAAGTCTTTGCGCCTATGTTCAAACTTAACTTGCACTTCACGGAGTAACCTCACAAGAGAAATTAGTTTTTCTATGGCCAGGTGGACCACCTTGTACATTGTTTTCCAGTCAATGTTGTTTTCTGAAATGTTTTGACTGTTGAGTCTAATGGTTTTAATGATACAGATTGCATAAATTCACAAAATTAAAAATGCCTCCATGGTTGTCTTGTACTAATCACCGAGTATTGACGCTTGTACTGTAACCGTTTTATCTGAATAGCTTTAATTGAGCAGGTAAAAGTTCGCTCAAAACACAGTGTGTGAACCGGCCTTGAAGTTTAATCATAGATAAAGGTGGGTTTAAGACTGGATAATATTTAATTTATTTTATTGGCATGAATGCTTCCGTGTCTGTAATGTTGGCCAATTAACACGTAGTTTGAAAAAGTTATAATTTATGGAACGTTTGGTCGTGTTAGGTTGTGTTTATTTAATCTCGAATTTAAAGTATTTTAACCAAAGAAAGTAAAAGTCAAGTGCCTTATTTATATTTAAAATCGTTGGCATTTTTCATGTTTTCTTAATCATTTGTATTTTTTTAGGGTTGTCATAAATGAAATTTAGAACACGTTTTGACATAATTTTGTTTATGTTTCGATTTATTTTGTTTTTAATTTAATTGGTTATTGTACAGTCACGACGTTTTTTTTTACTAATTTGCTATAAAAATTTGTTCTTCATGACACCTAATCATCTATATTACACTTGTAATATATAAGATCCTTCATTACTACAATTATGGGTAATTCTACGTGAAGGAGAGCCACTTTTCTGAAAAATAATAATAAAAAATTTCAACTTTTTTTTTTACTTCCTAGCATGTTTTACGATTTTTGTCTAAGAGGACGTTGTGATACTTAGGTTTAGGTAGTTTACTAAAAGTTTTAAGCGTAAATACAGGTACGTCTATAGTGTTTAAGTAAAAGCCCCTCTGTAAGAATATTAGCCCAATATATTGTATAAATATTTATTTATTTTATACATTTAGTAAATTCAGTAGTAGTAGTAGATTGTGACTCATCCATTGTAGTGTTTGTCTAAACAGGTGGAAATTACCAGGCTTGTGTGTGTGTGCTTCCCCCACTGGCTCTTCTCTTTTCAGTAGTAGTGTTACGGAAAATTTGTATTTTTATTATAGTTTAGCTTTCAAATGAACACATATGTGCTATGGATTTTTTCAGTTTGATCATCAACCAAAAACTTGAAATACACACTAAAATTGTATCAGGTGTATCCTAGCCATTAAGTTATTTATTTCTGGGCACTGCATTAAGTTCTTTTTAATCATAAATGATAATGGTTTAAATGGTTTTTATGAAAATACTGCCTTTTTTAAAATGTGTTTTTTAATAGAATATCTTAACTTTTTAAATGCAAGGACTAATTATACTCTAATAACAAAAGTTTGCTTAGTAATGTTTCTTGTGATTTACACAGTGCTGTCAAGTTTTACGGATTTTACTTCAGTAGGCTATTATTGATTTAGTTGTCCAGTTACAAAATTACGGAGTCTTATATATTTATTCCGGGCACAGAAAACTTGCTAGCTACTGTATGGGAGTGAGTGTTATTTTTGTAGACATTATTTTCTGGTATAAACTTCCAGTCACATTTGTTTTAAGCATGTTACGCTGTATGAATGAATGTGATTACTGATGGTTGTACCAGGCTATTGGTAGCACTGTTTACAGGAACAAAAAATTTTATTGTAATCAAAATTTTATCATTTATATTTTTGAATCAGCTGTAAATTATACACAGCTAAATATTCCTCAAAATTTAGAAATATTAAATAGTTAATTCCTATTTTGTGGGAAAGCCCCCGACTGTACTGCAAATCCCCATTCTGTGGGAAGCATCCATTCTATGGAGAATCCTCCTCCTGTGGGGAAATACCCTTTCTGTGGGTAAGTCCTAGTCAGATGTGCAGATTTTCCGGATTTCAGTTCTTAGATATTATAACTTTTCTGGTTCAACAAAGTCGCAGAAAGTAGGATGTTGTATAGCTTTCATTTGATCATGCTGAGAATTAAAATAACTAATGTAGTAAAAAAAGGTGGTTTAAACCTAAAAAAAACTGGTCTCAACCAAAAAACCCAGCGTACTTTTTTAAAAAACTTTATTTTTTAACCTTTTTCCCCACCCTGAAACGGGTTAAATTTCAAATTTTCACATTTAGTCTTTTGTTAAAACTTTACTGAAGTTCGATAATCCTGCAGAATTGGCAATTATCGATGGCCGTGGGCCTGAACAATCCCTGTAGCTTGGTTGAAGACCAGTACCGGATAGTGCTCCCACATCTGGACATGTGACGAGGGAGCGTGTGTTGGACAGCCATGGTAGACGTGAGGGACATGCTGGACATGTGACGAGGGAGCGTGTGTTGGACAGCCATGGCGGACGTGAGGGACATGCTGGACATGTGACGAGGGAGCGTGTGTTGGACAGCCATGGTGGACGTGAGGGACATCCTGGACATGTGACGAGGGAGCGTGTGTTGGACAGCCATGGCGGACGTGAGGGACATCCTGGACATGTGACGAGGGAGCGTGTGTTGGACAGCCATGGCGGACGTGAGGGACATGCTGTACATGTGACGAGGGAGCGTGTGTTGGACAGCCATGGTGGACGTGAGGGACATCCTGGACATGTGACGAGGGAGCGTGTGTTGGACAGCCATGGCGGACGTGAGGGACATGCTGGACATGTGACGAGGGAGCGTGTGTTGGACAGCCATGGTGGACGTGAGGGACATGCTGTACATGTGACGAGGGAGCGTGTGTTGGACAGCCATGGCGGACGTGAGGGACATGCTGGACATGTGACGAGGGAGCGTGTGTTGGACAGCCATGGTGGACGTGAGGGAGATGCTGGACGTGTGACGAGGGAGCGTGTGTTGGACAGCCATGGCGGACGTGAGGGACATGCTGGACATGTGACGAGGGAGCGTGTGTTGGACAGCCATGGCGGACGTGAGGGACATCCTGGACGTGTGACGAGGGAGCGTGTGTTGGACAGCCATGGCGGACGTGAGGGACATGCTGGACATGTGACGAGGGAGCGTGTGTTGGACAGCCATGGTGGACGTGAGGGACATGCTGGACGTGTGACGAGGGAGCGTGTGTTGGACAGCCATGGCGGACGTGAGGGACATGCTGGACGTGTGACTAGGGAGCGTGTGTTGGACAGCCATGGTGGACGTGAGGGACATGCTGGACATGTGACGAGGGAACGTTTGTTGGACAGCCATGGTGGACGTGAGGGACATGCTGGACGTGTGACTAGGGAGCGTGTGTTGGACAGCCATCGTGGACGTGAGGGACATACTGGACGTGTGACTAGGGAGCGTGTGTTGGACAGCCATGGCGGACGTGAGGGACATGCTGGACGTGTGACTAGGGAGCGTGTGTTGGACAGCCATGGTGGACGTGAGGGACATGCTGGACGTGTGACTAGGGAGCGTGTGTTGGACAGCCATGGCGGACGTGAGGGACATGCTGGACATGTGACGAGGGAACGTGTGTTGGACAGCCATGGTGGACGTGAGGGACATGCTGGACATGTGACGAGGGAGCGTGACGAGGGAGCGTGTGTTGGACAGCCATGGTGGACGTGAGGGACATGCTGGACGTGTGACGAGGGAGCGTGTGTTGGACAGCCATGGTGGACGTGAGGGACATCCTGGACGTGTGACGAAGGAGCGTGTGTTGGACAGCCATGGCGGACGTGAGGGACATGCTGGACATGTGACGAGGGAACGTGTGTTGGACAGCCATGGTGGACGTGAGGGACATGCTGGACGTGTGACGAGGGAGCGTGTGTTGGACAGCCATGGTGGACGTGAGGGACATGCTGGACATGTGACGAGGGAGCGTGTGTTGGACAGCCATGGCGGACGTGAGGGACATGCTGGACGTGTGACGAGGGAGCGTGTGTTGGACAGCCATGGTGGACGTGAGGGACATGCTGGACGTGTGACGAGGGAGCGTGTGTTGGACAGCCATGGTGGACGTGAGGGACATGCTGGACATGTGACGAGGGAACGTTTGTTGGACAGCCATGGTGGACGTGAGGGACATGCTGGACGTGTGACTAGGGAGCGTGTGTTGGACAGCCATGGTGGACGTGAGGGACATGCTGGACGTGTGACTAGGGAGCGTGTGTTGGACAGCCATGGCGGACGTGAGGGACATGCTGGACATGTGACGAGGGAACGTGTGTTGGACAGCCATGGTGGACGTGAGGGACATGCTGGACTTGTGACGAGGGAGCGTGACGAGGGAGCGTGTGTTGGACAGCCATGGTGGACGTGAGGGACATGCTGGACGTGTGACGAGGGAGCGTGTGTTGGACAGCCATGGTGGACGTGAGGGACATCCTGGACGTGTGACGAAGGAGCGTGTGTTGGACAGCCATGGCGGACGTGAGGGACTTGCTGGACATGTGACGAGGGAACGTGTGTTGGACAGCCATGGTGGACGTGAGGGACATGCTGGACATGTGACGAGGGAGCGTGTGTTGGACAGCCATGGTGGACGTGAGGGACATGCTGGACGTGTGACTAGGGAGCGTGTGTTGGACAGCCATGGTGGACGTGAGGGACATGCTGGACGTGTGACGAGGGAGCGTGTGTTGGACAGCCATGGTGGACGTGAGGGACATGCTGGACGTGTGACGAGGGAGCGTGTGTTGGACAGTCATGGCGGACGTGAGGGACATGCTGGACGTGTGACGAGGGAGCGTGTGTTGGACAGCCATGGTGGACGTGAGGGACATGCTGGACGTGTGACGAGGGAGCGTGTGTTGGACAGCCATGGTGGACGTGAGGGACATGCTGGACATGTGACGAGGGAGCGTGTGTTGGACAGCCATGGCGGACGTGAGGGACATCCTGGAGCTGGAGCAGCCCGTCGTGCCGGAGATCACCAAGGAGAGCATCCTCAGTGGCGCGGACAAGCTGAAGAAGAAGCCCGGTCCCACCAAGGGTTCCAAGAGGCCGGAGGGCATGCACCGGGAGGTGTTCGCCCTGCTGTACAGCGACAACAAGGATGCCCCGCCCTTGTTCCCGACCACCACGGGTACGTTCCACTTTCTCCTACCTCTACCTCTCCACATATTCTCAACAAAATTCAATCTTTTTCTGTTTAACAGTTTAATACATCACACTGTCAAAGCAAGTACTAAAATATTAAATACTGGCTGAAGTACCCGGCATTACCCAAGCTAAAAACATCAAAATATGAGGAACATCACTAACAAGTTTTAATATCTGTAGGACATACACTTCAAAAATTAAAAATTTTGATTTTAAAAAGTCTCTTTTATTGCACAATCTTTGTGCAAAACCGGGATGCCAAACTTCACCTTCATTTTATGAGAAGGCAGGTAACCCCTAGGCAAGATGTGTTGGACGTGAGCTTCATTAAGTGGATGGGTTTCACCGAGGAGATGGTTAGGAAGTTGCCACCTTACTATATGACAGTGTGGCGGACATAGAGAAATGACACAAACTCACTGTTCGTGTATCTATGACCTATCTTGTGCGGACCCTTTTAAGCTTTATTTTGTAATAAATAGGCCCCACTTGGAGTGCCAAATAAATATGTGGAGGAACTTTCTAGTAGTTTAGGCCCCACACACACACTTAAACGTTGGGCTGAATAAAACTGTGTAATAAATTAGATTTCTTAAATGGTGTGACTCTTCACTGGTAATGTTGATATAAAGGTAAGTCACAGTTAAGTGTTATTTGATTGCTGTGGAACATACATAAATACACACTGGAGTAGGTGAAAGTACAAATGACACAACGCAACACTTTGAATATTAAATATAGAATTATTTTATTTTCAATGTAAAACTATTTCAAAATTTCAATCTTATTAATATATTTAATTACTATTCATATCCAAAACAACAACCTAACTTAACGGTGACATCATAGTAATTCAATAAAAGTTCAATTACCAGGAGTTATGTTGCGCACATTTAAATATTTTCAAAAGTCTTAATTCGGGTTCGTTGACACTACACAGTTTTTAATTAATGTTTTTAGGGAACTTAAATCAATTTACCTCGGCTAGTTAGGTTCAAATAGTTCATCGGCAGAGCTCAGAGTCTCTCATCTATAGGACCACTGAGTCTGTTAATTAAATGTGTAAATTCGTAAAATTTATGTCCAAGTATTAATTAAATCAGCTATAAAGTCAATTTAATTCATAAAATCAATGTTTATAATAAGTTTCGACGACGATGTGACGTAAAAACGGGAGTTTCGTGATTCGTGCATAAGATTAGGGCACAAAAAATCTGGGCACTTTTATTACTCACGTTAATCACTCCTATAATATTTATCTTTTTAGATAAATCCTATTTAAATATTCTGAACTCCCTAATGGTTCATAATTATCATCCACTATCCGGGATGCCTGATGCTAGATAGCTAATTTTCAGGATTTAAAATCGCCGACGTCACGAAGTTGCCGCTCATTCAGCTGGCCATTGTAGAACTCCCTTTCTTACTAGTTTCCTCAAAATAACCAGTAAGACTCACTTTTAAATGGTGGCCCGTGATTGGCCAAAAGGATCGTTTCAAGTACATAATTTCTTACCGAAAACGTAAACTCCGAACGCAACAATTGCATGGATAACAAAATTTCACTTAAAATTTAAATACATAAATATTAAAATTATAATTTACATTATAAAATTACGGCGTTAATTTTACCGTTTACAGTTTTCAAGTCCATTAGTCCTTAGAGGGGTATCAACAATACCTCGTTCAAATAGTCCACTAAAAATCCAAAGAATCACTTTTTCATAGACATACATAACCAAATATTGCCGTTTCTGAAAATAAATAATATTATACATAGAGCAAACAAAAATAAAATAAATCGTAAATAATAATAAATAATTAAACTGTCAAAACAAACATGTTGCAGTACAGATTTTGCCGCCCTTGTCAATTACATTGAACAGTGCTCTTTGACCTGTTCAAAACGGTGCAATGTGATTGGCACTTCCCTTTCTCCGTCGCACAATACACAACACTCTTCGTTGCCTAGCAACGCGCGCACCAAACGACAAACAAAAAAAAAACAACTTGAGAGAAACTACCTCTCCTCCTCGATTCGTTTTTTACCGTTGCGCGCCTGAAAATCGCGCCTTTTTAAACACTTTTTGTCGGGTCGTCGCTGCTAACAGACCTGCGCGAAGAAGTTCACGGATTTTGCAGTGCAAAATCTTCGAAGGCTGGAACTGCTGCTGCTCTCCGACAGCTTCTGCCTTGAGCCGCTCCTGTTGAGAAGGACTCGGGAGGACTTACTTACTGTGAGTATGATTCACTAAAGGGATTCGAAGGGGTGCAATGTACACGCGAGTCAACAATAGGACGTTCTCCAGGTCACGTCACGGCAGTGGGTCAACATCCACCTGCGGTGATGACTGCATCCTTGCTGCGACTCCTCCTTCCTGCAGCGGACAGTGGCGTCGAGACGGCGCCTGTCCTCAAAACGACCAACAAACCTGGCCTGGTTCACCACGCGTCGACGGGGTCTGGCGTGGGGCGATGATGCTGTACCAGACAACACGGCATCTGGCACTGCAGCTGACGTCATCAACTGCTGATGTGGCGGCATCCAGCCGCCCTGCCTCACGACTACGCGCAAGACGGCGTCGTGGCGTCTGCGGTGCTGATTGCGTGGGGCGAGGTCATCACTTCCCACAAGGAAGCACTCGTCTATTCCCATCACTGTTAGGTACACAATCGTTGCGAACCGCACTACGTCTAGCTCACTCTGGTGTAACCTTCGCACCTGACTTAAGTATAGGTGTCCGGGTCTTAACCGATAACTTAATCACTATGTGCGTACTTGTACTCTTGCAAATACAAGTGTCTGCAGGCAATACAACTTGTGTACTTGTCGCGGAACACTATGACGTCACCGTTAAAAAAACAAAAATATCTTAAATTAATCTTAAAATTCCTAGCTTAACATATAACATTCACATTATTAACATCATTGTTAGGAAAAAAAAATAAATAAATACAATTAATTATTAAATCTCAATTCTTGCATAACAATGCATGGTTATCAATAACCGATAAATTCAATATTATGACTTTGCTTGCTACTAACATATCACATTGTTAGTTCGTACTTGATTAATATGCATCACAGTGCATTTGCTTGTTTGTGTTCTCATTTCATGAGATTTCATACATTTTACAAAACATATCATTATAGCATATCATTATTGAATATCAAACATCACATGTTTTGCTTTACATTATAACATATTGATAGCTAACATAATTTATATTCATTACTCATTGTTTGTAACTTACATGTTTACATTTCATTATTAAAAATATTTGCATTTAATTATAGCATCTTTAGCTTGCAATTTACATTTGCATTTTAAAACACTTGTTAACATTTTCCTCAAAGAATATATATCATATCATGTACATATTAACAATTAATAGTTCATTATTATGTTTGCATAGTACATATTAGCAATTGATCATAAAACATAACATTTACATATAACTATATATATAATAACATTCACACATCATAACATTTACATTTCATTATGTTTACAGGTTGTACAATCAAAATTTCATAGTGTCTTTACACATTGTTTCCATTTTCTTCTCCTATACAGAGAAATCGTTGGTTTACACAATTACCAACTTAGTGATTTTTCAATTTCAGTCTGCTGTGCTCAGCTCAACAGCTGTAGAGGCTTTATCTTCCTCTTCTCATCTTTCATTAATGTTGTTTTCATCCCGTAGCGGTCTCGCTGGGTTGAACAAGTGTTCACATTTCATCTCATCTTGGTTACTATCAGTAACATGAGTCTTGTAATCTACTGAGGCTCCTGGCTTCAGTGTAGCTAAGGTTCCTTTTATTAATCAGCTGTTTCACAAACATGCTGTATCTGGATAGCTTTCAACATATGGTATCACATGTTCAATATTTTTTTTATTTCCTTTTAAGAAAATTTTCTTGCTTTTTCAATCTTATAACTTCTGTTAGGCGAAGTTGCTTGTGGACACTTGTTTGCCGGAGTACCTTCACTTCTCGCGACAAAGGGCTTAGATCCTGAGTTTTTCAGATCCACATGCTTCACTATTCTTCACATCATTCGAAGAATACTACTCAAGCAACTATGACAGTGCTGCGAGTGAATAGTGTTGAAGTGACGTAATTTTCTTGTATAGGGGCTTCTCCCAATAAATCCTCAAAAATCATCGATTTCAAATTTTCGTGTTTTCATTTCATAAAATATCAATACCTTGACATCCAAAGTTTAATAAACTAAAAGTTTCAACTAAAACTGATTGGATTTGTATGCGAAATGAGTGCATACTTTTCTAATCTGCATTCTGGGTAGAATGCAATCCTAAAGATCATTCTTTTCCCTAAATTCATCCCAGAAATGGTAAAAAAAAAAATAGTGAAGTTTTAAAATCTTAGTGAGTTCTTCTATAAATATTAGAAAATTCAGTGATTTTCTATTTTTCATCATCAACATAACTACGCCTATTGGATTACTCAGCATCATCAATAAATCAAGGTAACCTGCATAATATTATTCTGCTTGTAGTTGCGAAGTGTTATGTGCTTTTAGAGATGCTTTGCATGCCAGTGTTTACATATGTCTACACAGCAGGATGGGGTATCATATCACATAGTTACATCGACACTAAATAAGCTTAATTTCTTCTCGTTTGTTAGTACACAGTACATACAGCTTCACATAGGTATAGGCTAGTCTAGCGTTAAATATATGTCTTCGTGACATTTGAGTTCATACTCATACGAGGAATTGTGCAAGCCAACTGATACATAAATACAATACACATTGTACATTGGTAGCTCCGCAGGCTACAATAACATCTGTATGGGTGGCATTTCACTTCACCTCAAATACAGCAATATAGCGGGAATTACACTTCCGCATAACCACAGGTTAAATATCTGCGTAGGTGGCATTTTACTTCACCTTTACGCAGAAACAAGCGGGAATTACACCTCCGCTTAACATTACAAATTACAGTGGCTGCACTACGCCTCACATGGCGTACTAGATCACATAATCACTGTGACATACACTTACTCCTCTGTACAGTTCAGATCCTTGGTCTGAAACTTACACTTAGACTGCTCTCAGCTGTTTATGGTACTACACCTTGTACCATCACGAGGCATTCACAGCTTAGGTCGGTACTGCTTACATAGTAGTAGGGCTCTTGTATTCCCTTAACTGCGTTATATTATAACGGCCTACTGGTCGGCCTGTTGCTGGCTCTGCTAGTGCATAGCAATTCTCTTGTACTATGTCTGTGATGACATAAGGACCTTCAAATAACAAAAACAATTTCTTGGTTACATGTTCCCAGGCCTTGCTTACTGGAGTTGTTTTCTTCAGTACCTGGTCTCCAATTTTAAATTTTGCCAATTTTGATGCTGGTTTCCTCTTGCGTCTGATGTCAGCTTCTGCTGTCAACTTCTTCTTCACTAGAGCTTCTACCTCTTCTCCTGTAGGTAGTTTTTCTTCATTAGGGGTTTGTTCACATCGGGGTAAATATTTCTGGTTGATCGCCACCGATCTATTCAGGCTCATGGCTTCTCCAGGGGTAACTCCAATAGAACCATGTACAGTATGGTTAATAATGCACTCTACATATGGCAACTTATCTCGCCATGATTGCTGCGAGTTATGGCATAGCGTACGTAACAGACTCCCTATTGACTTCATGAGTCTCTCCACAGGGTTACTTTGTGGATGCCGTACACTGATAGTTGTAGGTATTGCACCTAATTTCCTGACTCCTGTTTGCCACAAATCACTGGTAAACTGGGTACCTCTGTCTGACAATATCACTTTAGGTAAACCAATTTCTTCAACGAAAGTTTTTAATTTTTGCATAACTGCTTTTGCAGTTGGGTTCACAATTGCATATAATTTTGTGAATTTTGTGAAAACATCTTGCATCACAAAAACATACTTAACACCTCCCTTTGACTGTGGTAGGGGGCCAAATAAATCAACTGATAATAATTCCAATGGTGCTGTTGGAATGATTGGCTGCAATTCTCCATGCAGGTGTTGTCCAGGTGGTTTCACCTTCTGACATAGGTCACAGGCACTTGTGACCTTACTTACATAGCGTGACATGTTAGGCCAATACACTTGCCTCTTTAATGCTTCAATGAGCTTCTTGCTCCCTACATGTCCCAAGGCTACATGTAGTTCCCAGGTGATTGGTTGCCTCAAATCAGCTGGTATCACTGGTTTCCAGTGATCTTCGAAAATGCCTCTCTTCTTTGACTGGGCAAACAAAACATTTTCTGCTGACAAGCAGAAATGTTGGTGAATTTTATTATCAGCTGACTGCTTCTGCAGCTGGTTGATAGTGTTTTTGCAGTACTCATCTGCTTGTTGTTTACATTTTATATCCTTCAGGATATCTCGGAGTTTAAGGTTTATTTTAAATATTTCAGTTAATACTGATGCCACTAGATACTGGAGTTTTTTAGTTTTGTACCCCTGAGCCTGAATAGTGGGTTTCTGTTCGGGGCGATCCAACTGAAACCCGTTCTAGTTTAACGTGCCCTGGTTGGCACGTCCACCTGGAACACGTTGTTGTTGTTCGTTGTGGTTCCAATTACTGGGTCCTGCGACGCTGGACACTGCAGCCTTGACCTCGGCTGCTACCGGGTTCACTTCCCCTCTCTGGTAGTATGCAGCTTGATGTCCTGGATGCTGCGCCTGGAATGGTGGCGGAAACGTTGCGTTCTGGTAGCGTTTGTTTCCAGAGAACTGGCTATTCTGGGCATTGCCGCCATGATTCTCTGTCGTCTGGGGGGAATAATGGTGGGGTGGCATTCGGGTTTCTTCGTGCCGGCCCTGGTATCGAGGTTCCTCCGTCTTGCGGTACTTCCTCGCGTACTCTCTCTCGTCTTCAGACGAGGATCTTGGGCGTCTGTCACGGGACTCCCTGGGAGGCCGTACTTCAGGCGAGTAGGAGCGGCGGCGGTTGTCGTTGCGGTCGTCCTTCCTCTTGCGCTGGTACATCTCTTCATCACTATGGTAGTTCCTCGTATTTGACCACCAGGTCTTCCTCTTGTTGTAGGGGCCTTTGCGTTGGCTCATAGCGTACCGGCCATACGAGCTTTGCTCTCTGCCCTTGGGTTGCCACGTCATAGTGTGGACAGCTGCCTGACGGTTGTCCCTTGGCTTGTTGTCCCTGTTTTGCCAATAGTTATTTAGGGGTGGCTGGCGGTTTTGCTGAGGTACCCTCTCGTGGTCCTCCTTAGGTGCTGGCGTCCTGTCCATTTTCTCCAGCTTGTCGTAGTTCAGGAGCCTCTCCCTGAACTCTGTGACGTCTCGGTACGTTAGGCCGGACAACTGCTTTTGGTAGCGCAGCGGCAACTGAGTGAGTATTGCCGCTACGAACTCCTCGTCCGTCATGGGCAAGTCGAGGTATCTAGTTTTCTCAAACATTGTTGAGAGGTGGGCTTCCAGCGTTGTGCCCTTCCTGAGGTCATACCTCTCAGTATGGAGCTGGGCACGCAGATTGCTCTGAATCCGCAGACTCCAATACTGCTGGCGGAACATGGCCTGGAAGTGATTGTAGCTACTGGTGGTTGCACTCAGCATTTCCCACCAGTAGAAAGCCTGCCCTTTCAACGCACTGTTGAGGCACTTTAGTACCTCAGCCTCGCTGAGATTGAATGTGGCCGCATATTCCTCAAAGCGCTTCAGGAACCGTATAGGGTTCTCAGTAACCCTTCCTGAAAACGTGGGCATGGCCTCTGCCCAATGCTTGGCCGGGTGGTGGATCAGAGTAGCAGGGTCCATACTCGACGTGTTTACAAACGTCCTGCTACTTGGCCGATGAGTGATGGGGGTGACACGTGACGGGTCCTGGGGCAGGTGCTCAGTGTAGCACTCGGTGCCGCCCTGTCGTTTGCCTGCGGTGGGCAGTGTGGGAACAGTAGGTCCGTGGCACTCGCTTGCCTGGGCCTGGCCTACACTACCAGCTGATGCAGCTGTAGGACTTGGTTGAACAGACAGATTTTCAAACCTGTCCCTCAGTGTAGCTGTGGCCACCTCAATATCGCTGAGCCTGCTCTCTAGGTGCTGGATGTGCTCACGCACCTCTTCCCTGGCATTGGCCTGCCCTCGATGCTCGTTGGCCATCATGTTCCTCAGGGAAGTGACATGGGACTCCAACCCATCTACCCTGCAGTTGTACTGGGAGACCTGTTCGGCTATCTGTTGGATCTCCTCGTGTTGTTGTAAGAGTCTAACCTCGATGCTGTGCTCGAGATTCCTTAGGCTGGCATTGTTCTGTTCCATGGCAGCATTGGTCTGTTCCAATCCAGCCCTCAACTCAGCCGTGAGATTGGTGTTATTTTGCTCTAGTTTCGAATCAGTCTGCTTCATTTGAGCATTAGTCTGCAGCAAGATCTGTATCAGTGACTCTAGTGTCACTGGTGGTGTTGTAGGAGTACTGTCCTGGGGTGCAATGGTGTGTATGACAGTGTCATTCATGTTTGCTTGCTCTATGATTAGGGGAGATGTGGGCCGCCCTAACCTTTCCTCACAGGTGACTACAGGCGAATTCCCTGCAGATGATGAAGGATTCGACTCACTGCTTGAGGTTTGTGCAGTAGCATACTCCTCGCCTACACTTCGTGATCTTTCTCTAAGAAAGTATTTGTTTTGTTCGTCTGCCATAACGGTGTGCAATGAAACAATTGACCAGTTAATATTTTACACAAATAGTGCACTTGCACTCAGTACTTGGCTGGTACAGAATTTACACAAAAAAAATTGTTGAGGTGTCCCTTAACCTCAAAATCGGCCCCACCGTATGGGCTCCAAATTAGTCTGTGCGGACCCTTTTAAGCTTTATTTTGTAATAAATAGGCCCCACTTGGAGTGCCAAATAAATATGTGGAGGAACTTTCTAGTAGTTTAGGCCCCACACACACACTTAAACGTTGGGCTGAATAAAACTGTGTAATAAATTAGATTTCTTAAATGGTGTGACTCTTCACTGGTAATGTTGATATAAAGGTAAGTCACAGTTAAGTGTTATTTGATTGCTGTGGAACATACATAAATACACACTGGAGTAGGTGAAAGTACAAATGACACAACGCAACACTTTGAATATTAAATATAGAATTATTTTATTTTCAATGTAAAACTATTTCAAAATTTCAATCTTATTAATATATTTAATTACTATTCATATCCAAAACAACAACCTAACTTAACGGTGACATCATAGTAATTCAATAAAAGTTCAATTACCAGGAGTTATGTTGCGCACATTTAAATATTTTCAAAAGTCTTAATTCGGGTTCGTTGACACTACACAGTTTTTAATTAATGTTTTTAGGGAACTTAAATCAATTTACCTCGGCTAGTTAGGTTCAAATAGTTCATCGGCAGAGCTCAGAGTCTCTCATCTATAGGACCACTGAGTCTGTTAATTAAATGTGTAAATTCGTAAAATTTATGTCCAAGTATTAATTAAATCAGCTATAAAGTCAATTTAATTCATAAAATCAATGTTTATAATAAGTTTCGACGACGATGTGACGTAAAAACGGGAGTTTCGTGATTCGTGCATAAGATTAGGGCACAAAAAATCTGGGCACTTTTATTACTCACGTTAATCACTCCTATAATATTTATCTTTTTAGATAAATCCTATTTAAATATTCTGAACTCCCTAATGGTTCATAATTATCATCCACTATCCGGGATGCCTGATGCTAGATAGCTAATTTTCAGGATTTAAAATCGCCGACGTCACGAAGTTGCCGCTCATTCAGCTGGCCATTGTAGAACTCCCTTTCTTACTAGTTTCCTCAAAATAACCAGTAAGACTCACTTTTAAATGGTGGCCCGTGATTGGCCAAAAGGATCGTTTCAAGTACATAATTTCTTACCGAAAACGTAAACTCCGAACGCAACAATTGCGCGGATAACAAAATTTCACTTAAAATTTAAATACATAAATATTAAAATTATAATTTACATTATAAAATTACGGCGTTAATTTTACCGTTTACAGTTTTCAAGTCCATTAGTCCTTAGAGGGGTATCAACAATACCTCGTTCAAATAGTCCGGTAAAAATCCAAAGAATCACTTTTTCATAGACATACATAACCAAATATTGCCGTTTCTGAAAATAAATAATATTATACATAGAGCAAACAAAAATAAAATAAATCGTAAATAATAATAAATAATTAAACTGTCAAAACAAACATGTTGCAGTACAATCTTCTATGATCTTTATTATAAAAGTGAATTTGTCCCTTTTTCACTCCCTAAGGGATGGAATTTCATTTCACTCTCCTGCCCATAAAATGTCTATTTGTAAAAAATAATTTTGGGTCCGTTCTTTGTTGCGTGAAAGAAGGACAAACAGACAAACACACTTTTGCATTTATAATATTAGTGTGGACTAGCTAGAGCTTCGCTACGTAAGTCTGCAGGCAAAACACTCTCGCACATCTCATTACACGTGCCTTTCCTCAAGGACGTGCCACTGACGCATCACAAATACAAGAATTTCAAGCAGCGCAATAGCAGTTTCCCAGGAGATGAAGAGAGCATCAACATTGCAATAGCATAATTTTGTCATTAGAGTACGTACCAAAATTGTTTCAAAATTTCACTTAGGCCTCCCTTGTGATTTGAAGGTCAAGTGTGCAAAATTCCGTCGAGATCGAAGTAAAAATGTAGTTTTGTATTAGAAATAAACCAAAACTTTTCTTTATAAAAGTGATTACATAACTTTGACATTGCCTTTAATAAAACTGGTTTTGCAATAAGATAGGCTAACATTCTTTCTTCTCTGGACAAGGCAACTGAAAATTTTTAAGCTTTCTCAGTTGGTCGTTCTGTGTCTTATATGATATTTGGTTTCCTGAAAAAATTTTTACTTTCCTTCACTTCCATTGCCATGTGATTCTGATAGGTACCAACTTGAAAAAGTTCTGTGTGTCACCGAGGTTTGTTTGGATGTGGCGTCGCTGTTGCAGATAAAGGCTACAAACAGATAAGGGCCAAGTTGGGGATGCGGAAAGTGCGGTCGTGGGAGTGGGTGCCGTTCACCAATCCCGCGCGCTCCGACAAAGCGGTGTTCCACCACTGGCGAAGGGTGTCCGACGACAACAAGGAGTACCCCTTCGCCAAGTTCAACAAGGTGCTTTGTAGTGTGCAGTGCTTCATCAAGTGTGTTTCTGTCTACGGGTTCCTGCAGACAAAAGAAATCTTGGAATCTCTGGGAATCTAAACCTGGAAAACACTGAAATAGCTAAATGTTAGTTTACCAAACTGGATTAGCCTAGTAAATTTTAATGTTAGTAGCGGACTCGCCATTTATCTTAAAACCAACCTGTTTTCAATCGTGAATAGAACATAATACAGTAAAACTTTGTTATTACGATCCTGTTTTTAACAACCCCTTTTCGAGGTACTGTGAAAATGTTTTGTTAAAAGTACAAAATTTGAATGAAATTGCAAAAAATTTGTATAAGCGTGTTGTGCCACATTTCTCGCTGCGAGCGCTGTACTGCATGTAGTGTAGTTGAGACACCCCTTCCCCAGGTTGATCCACTTCTCCCTCTTCTCGTAGACCACGGCTCCGTGGCACCAGCATGTACCCTCTTTTATCGCATAATCATCGCACCTATTTTTTAGGGTGTTAAAATTTGGATAAAAAAACCTCTCGCGTAAACGTCGCATGATGTTTTTGGTCCCGCTGTTAGATTCCGAGTGATTTGTGTGGGTATTTTTTCCGTATAAAACAATGTATTTTAAAGTAGAAATCTAATATTTATTCGAACATTACCACTACTTATTTAATTAACAGAATGAAGTTGTCTGATGTGTAAATTTTCTTTTAAAGACATTTTTAAACGTTATAACCTTTATCTGTTCGTTTGTGTCGCCACGGTGTACCGCTTATAAAAATGTAGCTAGCGCTGGTTGTCATCATTCATGTTTGGTTATGTTGCTTCCCGTATAGAGCGCGCACACGTAGTCGAATATCGATATCTCGCCGATTGCATGCAACGCACGCTCTCTGTCTAGTGCCGAGTTAACTACATCTGATAGCCCGCACTCTTTCGTGGTAAATGTGTACTACAACGATAGTTATGTGTTAGTTCAGGCTTGCATTCGGGTCACAGATTTTGTTTTTCTATTTAAAGTTGAAGAAAGGATTTTGTTGCATGACATATTAATATAAATTGTTCGGCGTGCTTTTTATATACTCCACTTTTTAAATAAATGTACTTTCCATGAATGGGTTTTGTTTTTATGAATAATTTTACCCAACAAAAATTTTTTTTTCTCGCATAAACTTCATACCTCTACTTTTCAAACTTGATTTTAGTATAAAATGTGCGATGATTATGCGATAAAACACGTTACAGTATGTGTGCCGCGCCAGCCAGCTGCCCTGCACCCGACAGCCAATCGTGGTGACATTGCTTATTTTTGGATTCCCTACCCTCTCTGCTGCTGTGATCATGACTTGGATCTCTCTTAGCTTTCATTACTGTTTTTTGAAAACTTATTAAGTTTTTTACTCATATTCGGTTGTGCTTTAAAATTAATTTTGTGAATAGTTGTTGACAACCCGCACTTTTTTTTGTACTGACTTCTGATTGGTGTTAAAATTAGTAGAAAGTAGGGCTTTGCAGGATCCCAAAATTCAAGAAAAGTTTCAGTATTGCTAAGATTTGTTTAGGGTTGTTCATATGGAGGGTTTTTATTTTATACTACATTCAGTGATGTAAATTAAGATAAAACTATTACAGAAAAAGACTGATTCAACATCCGGAAATGCTAAGACATGTTTTTCAAGAAGACCAAACCTGGAATTACAATAGTCCTTTGCCTCTGTGCGTCTGTCATTCGTTCGTCGATCACATAAGCTGCAACCAATCATATGGCCAGAAAAATTCAGTCAGTTCGTCAAAAGCTTGTTAGTTTCATACTTTTCCCGGACAGACGGATGAAATTATATCCTCCAAATTGTTGCAAGAGTTTTGTGCGTTAAATTTCATTATATTAGAAGACGAAGTTTTTTTAGTTCTTTAGATTGTTACAATTTTATCTTTTTATTATGTTAGAATTCATTTAAAAGTTTGTGTTTTGAACAAAAAACACAGAATTGCATAATCACAGAAATGTAATTAATTATGCATGGTAGCTCACATGAGGGTCAAACTATTCTAATACGATAAATTTCCTCCAAATTAAAAGTTTTCTCAACAGTTGGCGGCCTGTATAAAGGAAATATTATTGCAGATGAACGGAGTGATGTAAATTGCTCAGCAGCTAACGGACGAGCGGAATATGGACAGACGCAACAGGTTGTTGTGATTCCAGCCATACACAGTGACCAACTGGTTATCTTAATTTTAACTGACGCCGCCAATGCTTATCTTAACATCTCAAGCAATTATCTTTTCATATGTGTTGACAAAAAAAGGTTACTTTGCAGCGTATTAAAAAATAATGCACCCCTTTCATTAAGCGCGGCACGCACTGGGTTACAAAGCGATGCCTCGGCGCTTAATCTTTTTGACCTCTAGGATGTTGGTGGGCATGTGACACTAATAATAAAAAAAAAATTAGTGAAAATTTCTTACATTTTTTTTCGTGAAATCAGTGTGTAAAATTCACTTAGCGCTTTTAGAGATACAGTTACGCCACAAATTGTGCCGTGTTTATACTCGTATTGGTGACAGTAGGTGGTCCAATGTTGTTTGGCACGGTTTAGCCAATCTTCACTTCAAACAAAACCTATGTTCACTTGGAGATTAGAAAAAAACATTTCAATTAAAAGTACATGAACGTTATTGTGTCTCTTCCGTTTTTGAGCTTACGAGCTTACTACGCTCTATATTGTAGGTGCAGCAAAACCTCGTTGCGTCACCTCACTTCAAATAATTTCTCATTTTGAAGTGTATATTTCAAATCCCTACAAGATTATTTTTATTTAGTGACATTTCAGTTTAATTTACTTTCATTATTAAGAACCAAACGTGAGGTTTTTATCAGGTGTCAAGTTCTCGCTTGCAGTGCAGTTTTTATATAAAAGTTTCATTTTGAAAAATGTCTGTAATTGCTTCTTATAATTTTTAACATGTAAGACCTTGTGGTTGGGTTTTGGAGTATGCAAGGCCGTTGAGAATTGCCCATAACTCTGAGAAACTACAAACTCACTGTTTGTGTGTCTATGACCTACCTCCTAGGATTCTATTATCAAAATGAATTTACGCCTTTTTTACTTCCTTAAGGCTCGGTCTCAGTCATGAGAAATTGTCCTTGCGGCACTCTGGCCGTTGAGGGGTGGAAAGATGAGCAGAATTCACAACACAATGCCTTACCCCCTCTCTAGATCAGCGAGGGAGGTAGGTTTTCCTTCGCCCCTTGGTTACCCTTCACCCCTCGTCTACGCATGGAACCGGTATTTACGGACTGCACCCCTCCCCCTCTTCCTTCTTGTAAGTTGTTATCTCACAGTCTACCGGGAGGGAAAATCCTTTCGTCTGGCCAAGGCTCAGTAACCTCGCATTTCAGACATGTGATTTGTCACGGCCACTATCGGTAACACACCGCGCCAGTCAGAAGGTGTCGTCTGCGTGTCATTCTGTTCTTTTTTGATATATGTAGTTTGTATAGACCTAGTAACACAGGATTTTGCCCTGGTTTTATAACTGGTTTGTTTTTATATCTCAGCGCTATGGATAAGTGTATCAGTATAAATAGTTTTCCAATAACATATTGGGAAAAAATAATAAAATATTTAAAAAGATAGAAATTTATCTTATTTTCAGTAATTATGGTGTTTATAAGATCTTGTTTGGCTAGCCTTGCGTTGCATTCCTATTCCAGACATTACAATCTGTAAGTGCGAGGTTTACTTTTACCAATGCCAAACAGCAAATCGACACATAAACACATTGCATTTCTTGAAAACACTGTACCGTTGTCATGTAATTTTCATAACACGTCAAATTCGGCCATTAAAAATACTTAAAAGGAAACTACGCAGGCAAGATTTAAATATGCGGTTTTTGACTATTTTCACAATTTTGTTTTCTTTTCATATACTAAATAGGATAGAAATCTAAAGGGTCATCCATAGATAATAAATGTTTAAATTTTATTTTTAAAAAAACATAATCCCACACCGTTTACTTCCTGAGATACGCGCATATGCATACAAGCTGTCTCACTAAAAAAAAACTACGTCCCAAGTCTTCTTGAATAGATGTATGGGAACGTTTTCAGTTTTCTGTATAATTAGTTTTAAGACGCAGTAATTTACAATAAAAGAATGTAAACATCAACGCAAGTTAGTCTCCAAATGAAAAAAGTTGTCCGATTACATGTAAAATGTCTAAGAACCATATTCTAAGCTTATCCGCTTAAATGTCATGCTGTAAACAAGGGAGCGTGAAAATGTTCTGCATTTCATGGAGTAAAGCGGGAGTACAAATTCGATAATATATATATATATATATATATATATATATATATATATATATATATATATATATATATATAAATAAATAATATCGTACAGATTTGGTACTTACTACACTAGAAAGTGAACTATAGTTGTTTCTGTAAGATCTCTTCCCCCGGCAGTAACAGCTACAACTGTGAGTAATGGATTGCCATCATGTTCTTTGTGACCACGTTTCTTGGCCTCTTCAATTTCTTCCTTCACAGCTGTTTTCATTTCAGCTTGCGCAGCCTTCGCCCAATGTTCCTCCAAATCGTCATATTTTTTAAATGTGTTAGGTGACATTCATGGGATATCCATTTTAGTCATAATTTATTTTAGCTGAGACTGTCCTCCACCAGTACTTATTGATGCTGACACAGCAGCAGTGTTTACATCCATTGATTTAGAGCTCCGTTTTATATTCGTCCAAACGGTGGATTTCAAATCGCCCAATTGGCATTTCAGTACTCTTCCCGAATTCAGGCCTTCTCTTTTCTCAGAAATGGGAATCATATTTTTCAATGAACAATGAAAGGGAATGTGATCATCTAAGGTTTTTAACAGTTGGAAAAGGAAACCGATATCAACAATACTTCTACCTTTAAAGGAATATGCACATATGCACATTTCTGTGTACTCGTATCAACATCATTGATGTTTCTGAAAAAAAAAACAAAGGTCACCATATACGGATAATGATAAATGCGTACTGCGAAGTGCAATAGAAAACAGTTTATTTATATGGTTGCTATTAAATACCTAAAAAAAATTATAAACAGTACGCTGGTACAATTTGTTTGTAAATAGTTACATGCAAATAGTTTCCCCTCGTCAATACTAACACAACGCAGTTTATAACTGTCGGCGAGTACGTTTAGTTTCAGGGACATACAGTCAGGTAGGGACAATTTTCAAATGTTGATTTCAAAAGACCTAATCTTACCGTGAACAGCCTACACGGTAAAACAATACATACAGTAAAAAATGTTTTATACTTTTTTTAAAAAAATTCGAAACTAGCTGGCAAGAATTTTATGGTGACAATACACATTATTTACAATATACATTTTACAAGTAATTTGTGTGTGGTCTACCAGCATCATATATCTTGTCGAATTGTCGAGTGAAAATATTTTTTTTAAATGTTTGGCTATAATTTATTTTTAAAATCGCAAAATTCTGTATGTGTAATTTTATACATTTTTGAAGTAGCTAATACCGCCATAGATAAGTGTAAATTATCTAATTTAAGTAATTACCTTAGTTTGTATTATTGTACTTCTGTTAAAAAAATAATAGTTTAAGAAATTAAAAAACATGCTTTGATAGAAAAACAGACTAAAAAGTAAAAATAAATAGTTTAAAAAAACTACAAATACACGCTTTAATAGAAAACCAAACTAAAATAAAGAGTATAACATAATTTCTAATAAATTTAAATTATGAATAGTGTGACTATCAAAAACAATTATTTAATTTTAAAAATGCGTGGGGTGCTTTTTAAGATATTTCCATAATGACTACTTTTACCAATATCTGTCAATAAAATATTACAACAACTGACATCAAGCACCCCACGTTTTTTACAATAATTTATTTTTGTTTATCATACTATTCCTAATTTAAATTTATTGAAAATTATTTTCTACTTTTTGGTTTGGTTTTATATTAATGCGTGTTTTTTTATTTATATTTTTAATTTTTAGTTTGGTTTTCTATCAGAGCGTGTTTTTTAGTTTTTAAACTATAATTTATTGTTTACTTTTTAGTTTGGTTTTCTATTAAAGCGTGTTTTTTTTTTAGTTTTCAAACTATTATTTATTTTTTACATTTTAGATCAATTCATCATTAATGTGTGGTTTTTACTTGTAAACGATAATTTATTAAGCTCCCTCTGGAAACTTTATTTCATACGAGTACATGGTGCAAGACACTACCGTGTCTCCGGGTATAAAAAATCGCTAATCCTGAAGATCCTGATCAGGATAATGGGTCAAACTGGTACTTTGTATAGAATGAAACTCGGTAGTGCTTTGTCGTCTCGAGCTAAACAGGGCCCGCTCCCGCGACGACGAAGTTAAAACAATAAAACAAATACCTGGAACGCGGGAAAGACATAATCCACCCGACCGACCACTTTGTGCATCTTTGTGTATTGTCGTAAGCAAAAAAAAAAAAGAGGGTCGCAGGTAAGTTGTGGCCACAGCGGGTGGTACCCCACCCCCTAAACCTCCCTTGCGGAAGTCCAAGCTCTCGCTCTGCCGGAGCGCGGAGGGGAAGGATATTGCCGGTGGTGGGGGAACAAGACTCAGGGTCGCGCGTTCTTGAGGCAAACGCCGGAACTAAATATAAATATTTGAATTACTGTTTATAAGCAAACCATCTATCGAATGTACACAAATGTATATATATATTCAATATCGTCGTAATATTTCCAATAGCTGTATTGTAAAATAAAACCATTTTTTGATGATTAAAAAATGAACAAATATAACATTTTTTTAAAATTATTAAAAACAGTTAAGCCGCTAACTTTTACTATGCAGCCAATGTCAACAATGTCTACTTGCTGTAGATAATTAATTTGATGCTTTAAGATGTTTCTAATCTGTGCTAAGAGTGCAGCAAAATGAACACTTTTTCCCATTGTATATCTGCTACGAGACCGAACCTTAGGGTTGGAATTTTACAATTATATGTAGTCTAGTCACTCTCCGGCTCATAAACTATCTAAAAAAAAAGTGAAAAAGTACTGAAGTTAACATGTCAGAAATGCGTTTGACTGGCTGGTTGGCAGCAAGTCCCCATCCCGCAGTACTCGGACGCGGAGTACGCCCAGCACCTGCACAGCGACGGCTGGACGAGGGCGGAGACCGACCACTTGTTCGATCTGTGCCGGCGGTTCGACCTGCGGTTCATCGTGATCCACGACCGGTGGGACCGCTCGCAGTTCGCCGACCGCAGCGTGGAGGACCTCAAGGAGCGCTACTACGGCGTCTGCGGGGTCCTGAGCAAGGTGGGACGTCTCCTCGTGGATCCGTGTCTGTCCGTGCGTGCCGCTGGTAACCCCGCAACCCACCCCCCTAGCCCGGCGTGGTAGCCCTCCATCCCCCGTCCAAGAACTGCAGGGGTCGGGTTCGAAGACATGGGTGTCAATAGAGGGCATCGCACCAATGGACTTCCTATGGGAATCGAGTGCCTAAGGAGCCGAGACTGGCCTGAATGTTTCTAAATGTTCTAGAAGTTCTCAGTGTGTTCCTGAATGTTCCAAATGTTATAAACTCTTCCAGAAGGATTTTTTTTTATAATTTGCATTTCATAGGAGTTGGCTGGTTTTGTCCAATTGGAGCTACAATGAATCCGGCTAGTTATTTACAAATATTTGAAGACTGTCCTCTTTAAATCAAGTGGGAATTATACCTGAAAAGGTTTTATGTTGCTAGCATAAAAATTAAACGTTCTTGGGAATAGTAGATCTGTTTAGATTTATGGTTGATTTTGCATGTAATCTATATATACACTAGAGTCCCGTTATAGCGAGGTGTCACGGTTCCGGGTTTGATCCTCGCTATAACATTGTCCTTGCTATAACCGAATTGGACAAATTTTGGCCCCCAAAAATTAAAATTAACTGAAAATAGCATAAAAATTGTGTTTAAACCTGTATAATTGGAAAATAACAGGTTATATTAACGAAATCTTAATTTCTGTGAGCAGATGTGTGAATTCTCTTTAAAACGATACCCCATAAGTACTGATGCGATCACTGATTGCGTCAAAATAACCAGAATACCCTACCAGGCCACGTAAGTATAGCATCTCAGCCCGCGGCCAACGCAGCATTGTCCTGCTATCTATTGTCGACGCGGGCAGTCTGCTGGCGGCCATGTTGGTTCGGGATGTTCAGGGTGTCCAGCAATCGGGAAATTCCGGGAAGTACTGGAAATGTACTTGTTTGTGTAAATGCTCGGGATTGTGCGGGAATGTACGGAATATTTACGTGGAAAACGGGAAACTGGTGTATGGCAATGCACGATCGCTTATGCCCATGGGCTACCGTGCATAGACGCTATATAGGGCAAAAAAAACAATGCAGCAGTGCTATGATCACTTCTTTCCCGTGACTGTTCTATTGCTGCAATGCAGCACGAGCAAGAAGTATACAGCGCACGAGTGCCAGCCGCTGTACAAATGTTACAGAATAGAGAGACAAAAGCAGTGCCAGCCAGACAATTTGGCTAGCGCGAAAAATAAAATACATTTCGTGCATGCGCAAAAGCGGTGTAATTCCAAACAAGCCAGTCTAATCAGAAAATGGCGCTTGTGCTGGCAAGAGCTAACATGGGTAAAACATTGAGATGTTCTGTTAAGTGCTGTTGGCTGCCCTGCATAGGCATTGTTCTTGACTCTGTGAAATGAACTTTCACTCGTTCGCCATATTTGTTTTGTTTGAATTTTACATTTCTAAACTGTGAAAAGTGATGTTTGCAGTAGGCATTTTGCGTTAAATTAAATGTTGTCCGTGAATTTGTTTACCGTTTGTATCTTATACTGTCGAATACGTACCGTTTTGTTGAAGGCCTAGTGAATTATTGTGATGATACTTAAAAGAGGTTATGGAGAGGCCATGGCATGAAATGTTGGCGTAAATTCGTTCAGTTGTAGTGTCAGTTTATAATATATGTGACCTGTGTGTGCATAGACGTCTAAAAATAACTGTGCTGCAAAACTCGGCGAGGAGTAACAAGTACGTGAAAATAATAATTTTGCACTTTTTGTAAGATGGGTCGCGCAGGAAGGGGAAAGACTAAGTTCAAACACAGATGGACTGAAGAATTCAGCTGGGTTTCGCCATGCCCTACAGATATATACCTTGCACGCTGTACATTGTGTCGTGTCGTTTTTAAAGTCGATAGTATGGGCAGGCAAGCTGTAGTAAGCCATAGTAAAGGCATGGAACATAAGAGGGCATTGAATGACAAATTGAAAACTGTGTCAATTCGTTCATTTTCAACTCTAGCTAATAAGTCACAAAGTGAGGAAATGTGTTCCAGTGCTTCCACTCCTCAAACGTCTCACTCTACAAAGAATATTTGCATCCAAGATTTAAATGCATTAGATGTAAACTCAGATGTGCAGCAACAGGTGAGTAGTGTTAGTATGAAAGATTTCCTAGCAAAGGACAGCTGTACAAAAGCGGAAATTCTGTGGTGTTTGCAAACAGTAGTATCGCATGCTTCACTGAGAAGTGCAGCAAAAAGTGTGAGTTTGTTTACACTTATGTTCCCAGATAGCGAAATTGCTAAGGGTATGCAATTGCAGAAGTCGAAAACTTCTTATGCAATAGTGTATGGGCTTGGATATTATTTCCATGAAGAATTAATGCATGACGTAAAAAATGTTAATTTTTTTGTGGTGGGTTTTGACGAGTCTCTGAATAAAGTAGCCCAGAAACAACAGATGGATGTATCTCTTCGCTATTGGGACACTTCCAAGAATCATGTCACCACTAGATATTTGAATTCAGTGTTTTTAGAACACACTGCAGCATCTGACTTGTTGAATGGCTTGAAGGCTGCCTTGGAAGGTTTAGATCTAAATTGTATCTTGCAGTTGTCAATGGATGGCCCCAACGTAAATTTAAAGTTGCAAAGGGACATGGCTAAAGAATTAAGACCAGGCAGAGAAGATCCTAAAATTCTTGATATGGGTTCATGTGGCCTTCATGTTATGCACAACAGTTTCAAAGCTGGCATCAAAGGAACTGCTTGGAATATAATTGAATTTCTGCGTGCTCTATACTATCTTTTTAAAGATGTTCCAGCTCGCCGTGCAGATTATGTAGAGGTTTGTGGCGAAAGAAATTTTCCATTGAAATTCTGTGGCATTAGGTGGCTGGAAAATGCTAATGTAGCAGCTAGAGCAATTTCAATTTTACCTGGAATTCGCAAGTATGTCACATGTGTTGCAGGAAGTAAGAAAGAACCAAAGTGTCATAGCTTCCAAATAATTGCTGCTTCAGTAAAAGACAAGTTGCTTCTAGCCAAGCTAACACTTTTCCAGTCTCTGGCCACAGAAATGGAACCATTTTTGAGGGACTTTCAAACAGATGCCCCAGTAGCACCTTTCCTCTACGAGGCAATTGTTTGTTTGATGAAAAACATTATGTTCAAGTTTGTGAAGAGGGACATTATTGAAAGTTGTCAGCTCAAGGATATAGATGTAATGAAAAAAGAAAATCTTATTAGATGTGAAGAAGTAGATTTAGGATATGCTACACGACAGGCTCTTAGGAAATGTAATGGAGCCAACCAGAAAGAGCTCTTACTTTTTCGCAAAGATTGCAGAACTTGCTTTCAGCTTGTTGTGGCAAAAATTATGTTTCGGTCGCCACTTAAATTTCCACTCACAAAATCTTTGCAGTGTTTGAATCCTGCTGTTATAGCTGCTGGAAATGGTGACTGCTATCTTTCTTCAGCTTTGGAAATTTTAACTGAAGGCAATTTGATAGCAGGAATTAATACAGCAGATGATATTGCCAGAGACTACAAAGAATTTTGTAATGATGTACTCATCAAAACAGAGATGAAATCTTACAATAAGTCAGATACCCGTTTAGATTCTTTCTGGATGATGCTTCTTAGAGGTTCAAAGTGGGAAAAATTGAAGTCTTTTGTGCAGCAACTGTTAATACTTTCACATGGAAACTCACACCTTGAAAGAGGTTTCTCGGTGAATACTGAATGCCTCATTGAAAATATGAATGAGGAATCACTCATCGCCCAGCGTTGTGTTTTTGATGCTGTTTCTGTAGCTGGTGGTGTAGAGAGAGTAGAAGTTACAAAAGCAATGATAAACTCTTACAGACAAGCCCATATGAGGTACAAACAAGCTCTTGAAAGAAAACGGAAAGAAGAAAATTCAAAGATTGAGCGTCAGGAAAAAAAAGTGAAGGTGGCAAGAGAAATTCAAGAATTGGAATCAAAGAGAAGAAAGTTAGTAACCGACACTCAGGTGGAAATACAAAAAATTGAAGAGCAAATAAATAAGCTACAAAAGTAATTTTAGTCTTTAAAAATATTTTTTAATCAAGTGTGTGTATTTTTAAAATATTATTTTCTTGTCTGCATATTTAATATTAAACTTTGGACAGAACTGCTGTATCATTAGTTTTATACAGACAATTCTGAAGGAAAAAGAGTAGGCCTATCTTATCGAATTTTGCATTAGTCAACTTGGCGAGGTAAGGAATTTCATGAATTCTTAATTTTTGTGTTGTATATTATTTAGTGCAACATTTGTGATTTAAGGTACTTCCTTGTGTGCAAAGTTGTAATAAAATATAGTAACTGAATGCTTTAATTTACTAAACAGGCTGATTGTCAATAATAGTAATCTACCACTTAATATATTTTGCAGTAATTTTGAAGTTTAGAGGTTCGCTTGAAAAATGTCTTTTCTTTATTACTTACAATTATTGGTGTTATTCAATGTAGAATTAAATATAGATTAGGATTATGAAATCATGAGATTGTATTTTAGTTCTTTATATTTTAATATCAATGTTTTAAGATTAGAAAAATTACAGTGTACATGGCCATGTTTACATCTGAGGAAAAATGTTTATGAAATTGCTGTGTTTCAATGTGAAATTAAATGTACTTTACGATAAGTATATATATAATTATATACTGTTGATTTAACTATACGCTATATATAATGGTACATAGTAGGAAGTTTTTTTAACTGCAGACATACTTGCACTATTATGTTCAGAAGTATGTCATTGAGTACATTTTGACTTACTGAAAACAGATAATAAAACATAATTAAGATACATAATTGCTTCTACATATTCTTAAACTGTATTTTATTTAACATACTAACAACCTAAACTTTAGTAGTAGGCCTAGGCTACACTTCTTTTCTGAAAGCACTTGAGTTAGGTGTACATGGTCATATTTTTTTATTGGTCAACAATTAATTTGTTTTAGTAAGTAGATATTTATTACCTGAAATATTTATTAAAGCTTAAGTGCCATTATTTAAGGTTAGTAATTTTTTCTAACCATAAGATTTTTGGCAATCAAAAATTTTTTAAGACAATGCATTTACAAGACGTATTTTTATTTAACTTATAAAGTTTAGAAGGATAGGCAAGCCTGTACTTGAATACTTTAGGGAATGTGGGAAATGTACTGGAAATGTACTGGAATTTGAAACCAGATATTTGCTGGACACCCTGATGTTGCTTACAGGTGGTGCTAGTGTAGCGCGACGATTTAATTCTTTACAAAAAAGCAGGAGTGCGGCTGCGGCAACGCACGTACGCCTCAAACGAAATAGTCGCTGGAAAACTATACTTTTTTCATTTAAAGAAACCTGTCAACTTTTTTAGAAAATAAATTTGGGATTAAACTCAAACCATCACCACCCCTTTCCCGGACAGATACCCCAACAACTGACCGAAACAAAAGTTACAAGAAAACTGCCCTAGCAATTCGGAAATAAATACGGTAGTGCCTACTAGAGGTGTAAAAGTAACGAAAAAATGTGTACCCGTATGTATTCGTTACTATAACAATTAGTACTCGTTACTATTGTTACGTTACTCGTTACTTCTGATACAGCATAACATGCTATGTTATGTTGCAGCAACGAATCCAGTCATATTGCGTACGCGTACAGTATGCCGTCACGTAAATAATAATAAATGGAATATAAACAATTAACAATATTTGATAATTAATAGTTTTTGTTAACCAAGAAACAATTAAATCTCATTAGAGCGGCTTTTTAATACACCTATCCCTCACTTAGCACGACTAATTCGTCCCTAAAAATGCTCGTGTTATTCGAAATCGCGTATTCTGAAGCATTAGTTTCCATAAATAGCAAGGCTAATTTATTTATTGTGTTCCAAAATTGTGTAAGAAAATATACTTTACGTAATATAAATGCGTTGAATAACACTTAAACTATAAGTATGTCACGCCATTTATCTTTATATGCCTCCCATCGCACTTTATATGACAAATACAACACCGCTTAACGGGAGATACGTGGTTACGTACTTAATCGTCAGTCGGCTGGCTGACTTGCCCACCCGGGCGTGACCTTCAACTCACGTCGCGTACCTTTCAAACCATCATTTACTGACAGTGAAACCGATATTACTGTCCGGATAATTACATTTTATTTTTCAAAAATTAAAGTGCTTATTTGCTTTTCACCACCTGGTTCACACCAATCCTGTCAGGCCAATGATTTTTTTTTTCTTTGCAAAATTCATTTAACACCCTTTTCCACGTAAATCATCTGTTAATTTCTGTTCCGGCATCTAATGTTAAAAATATTCGCGCTAGTACAACCAACAGCATCATACTTATATAAATTATTGGTAGAGACCCCGAAAAATGGTGAAGCGCGAAATTCACGAAATAACGCGAAAATTTGATACTTTAAACGAATTTTGCGACTTTCCTTTAATTTTGACATAGTCGCGAAATTCAAGAATTTTCAGCGCGAAGTTCACGAATTTTCGCGCGAAATTCACGCTTTGTCGCACACAATAATGTCCTTATGTCGTAAGTTCTATTTATTTACGCCATCATAAACATAGGCGTGAAATAAACATAGACTGAAAGACTAGTGCCGTGATATTATCTTCGTTTTGACACATTACTGAAATCCACATATTTTTATTACTCTGTTTACAAGCAGTACATATTGCCATCGCAAATGAAAACAAAATGTAAAAATTGTCAACAATCGATATGTGCGCACTACCAATATAACAAATTGACTCCACAGTTTTCGTGTTTTGAATAATGGTCGTTTCTGCCGCAAGGTGCACTGGTGTCGATTTTTCTAACCTAATTTAATCGCATCGAGCTAAGATGGCAGTCATTTTTGCATGCACATTTCTATGAGTGTTTACAACTACCGTCCACATTTTGTAAGTTTTGTGATACAATTGAATTTGTGGCTAAGATGCCGAAAACTTCGACAATGTTTGATCGCGAAAGAGAGATGAAATCGGATGATTTTATATTTTTGATCAGCGGGACAAAATTATGATGTGCAAGTTCTGCAACGTGCGGGTTGATTGGACACGCAATAACGTGCAAAAATCATGTGGCAAATTAACACACACAAAACAAAAAGCATTCTACCATGTCTAAACAAATCTCGATAGGCGACAGCGTGAATAAAGCAAACAAGCTTGAAAGTGCTGAAAACAAGAATTTGTTTTCTGAATTTGTTAATATGATGCTGTAAGTTAACATTCCTTTGGAAAAAGCTGATCATCCAGCTATGAGGGAATGGTGTAACACCCATGTTGAAGGTTAGCCTTATTTATTTAGAAATGTTTTCCCCCTCTAATAAAAGTTCATAAGCATATGTAGACCTACAATATTATCGATTAACTTACCTTTACTTCAAATAAATATGCAAGTACCTCAGATTAACAAACACATAAATAGGATGGATTGCATTGTGAAATGGTGAGCACACCACAATATATTTTTGACTGATTGATGGTTTGACTCTGTAATCCAGCAGTACCTAATCTAGAAAAGGTTAGGTTAGGTTTGGCTAAGAATTGTTTTGAATAAATTAGCCCATTAATATTTTTCAGCGATAACCTTATAAATGCTACCTATTTATAAGTATATTGTAAGTTATGTATACATTTTAGGTGCAGGGGATTTGCCATCATCAGCCAACACACTTAGATCAACTTATGTCCCAAAAATTGGCCAGGCATATAAGGAAGCAGTAAGGCTATGAGGTTTTTTTTACACCGCAATGGCATAATTTTTTCACAATTTTTTGGGGTCTCTACTGATTGCTTATTTTTACACTGATTTTTTGCACCGCTTGCTAATTTTACACCGGTTTTTTGCACCGCTTTTGTCATTTTTTTGCACCACTTTTGTCATTTTTTTACACAAAAATGAGCCAGTTTTATTTACCATTTTCTGGGGTCCCTAACTATTGGTAATAATCCTAATTTCGTACGATTGTGCGCATAGTTGACTTGCTTAAAACTAAAGTGCGACCAACATAAGCTTGGCCTTCATGACAATCTGCATGCCGATATACTTCTATTTTTGTCTCAAATACTAACACGATGCATTATAACTTTATAAGTGATCAAGCACTTACAGTTACTGGCAGTTGAATGGGCAGACGTTGCTTTTGTTTGAGTGAATTCCCTGCCACTGGCTAGACTGAGTTCACGGCCCGGTCTGTGGTCAGGCGACAACGGTACGGCACGGCGGCATACGCGCGGACGTAAAAATATTTGGTCATTTACACTCCATAGCCGCAATTTAACTTGCCATAGCTGATGTTTGTACAAGAGCAAATAGCGTGAACAGACCTACGCGCGCATCTTTTCCCCCTTTGTTTGGCAAACTGTATCCCACGGCACATCTGTTGTTTACTGAAGTTGAAACAGACTTCGTAGCGTCGTGCTCGACTTTTTTTTGCCTGCCGAGATATCTTGATAACTGAAATTTACAGACGTGCTATTCAAGACTGGGGCAGTAAAATTCACACCGCGCTAAAAGAATCCGCGCAATCTGAAGACGTGCTAAGTGAGGGATAGGTGTATTATCTCTTTTAAGATAACAATAAAAAACGTGAAAATACGCATTTATAAAAACAAAAACATATTTCTAATTTGTAAAAAATACTTTCTTACATTGTTTCTGTTCCAATCTCAAACTTTGTCTCCACACGGCAGACGGCACAGATAACTAACGGAAGTTTGATAAAAGAAAGAAAGGATGGGATTCTATTTTTAAAGCCACGCACTTAGGTGGCGACTGCAAGGCTGAAGAATGTGACAGGCGTCAACGGCAAGATGTCTAGTGGCGAGCGAGAGGGGTGGAGATAAAGCAGACAAATAACAACAGCGCGCTTCAAGCGATCACGCCGTAAATTCCTCAAAAATACCTTGTTATAGCCGTGTTCTCGCTATTACCGTGCTCGCTATAACGGATTCTACTGTATAAAAATGAACCCCTATTTCTCCTGGTCATGCTACAACTTGAGAACGGCTTTACCGATTTCATTAATCTTTTTTTAAATGTTTTCTAATACACTGTAGAAGGTTATTACATTAAAAAAAAAATAAGAACAATTTGCAAAAACTTAGAAAATTTAAGAAAACTTAACGACTACCTTTATTATAAACTTTTTTAATGTAACCTTAGCCCCAGCTTTGCTAAGCACGTTTGAAATAACTGTCAGTTGTTTGACAGTTGTCTGTCAGTTGTTACAGATTGCACATCGCCAATATCGTTTACAAAGATCGCATAATTCTAGCGTAGCGTTATATTCTCTTTGTGTTAGTTAGTTGTATCGGTCGGAACCAAGGATTTCATCATGGAAATCCATGGTCGGCATTAAGAACAAATTATAACCCTTACCCAGCTCCCTGGTGGGAATGATATCTTTGACGAGGTAAAATTAAACCATTTTGCTTTGATTTTGCACATTGGTAATGAATTATGGTTTTCATTTCTTAGTGCACACTGCACAGTCGATTGCATCGAAAAAATTAAATAGTTTTAAGTTTGTTCATTTATAATTTTCAGTTGAAGTTTTGATATTAAAAGTGCCAAGAAGTAGACGTACAAACCTAGGTCGCAGAACTCGCAATGCCGCAAGTCAAAGATATTTAAGAGCAAATCAAACTGATGAGCAACGTGAAGCGCGGAATGAAGTTGAACGGAATTGATACCGTATTTACTCGTGTATAGCGCGCCCTCATGTATAGTGCGCACCACGATTTTTGCAGCAAATTCCAAAGAAAAAAATTTTTAATTTTTTTTTCCATAAATAAATTTTACTAACATTTTGTGGTACCTGTTAAGTAATTACTTATGAAACAAATGATTATTTACATTGATGTGTGGTGATGTGTCAGGAAAATACTTAAATTAAATACTCTTCCACCTGAAAGCGAAACTTTTGTGGCATACTCTACCATCTGAAACGACACAAGCAAGCTAAACTCTGCTGTGTAGACGGAAGATAATGAAGCGCTGTATCGTCACAACTGGTACGAGGGTGGGAGGGAGGGAGGCAGGCAGGAACGGGGGGGGGGGGGGGGGAACTAGGACCATCAAGTAACCTTGACAGTTGACAGGACTAAACACCACCACTCCCGTCACGTAGCTTCTACTGATAGTTAACATTTTTAGGGACACGCAAAATGAAGGGTGCCACGCTAGCTACGTTGCTAAGCTGGCGCAGAGGACTAGATGATTCACAGGTAGCTGCTGGGACAAGGAAGCGAAGGAAGTGGGCGGGGGACTGGTGACGACATGCTCTCTCTCTCTCTCTCTCTTTTTCTTCTTATTTTTTTCCTATGCCAAACTTTGTTTTTCCAAAAACAAATGTTGAGGGATTTCAGGAAAATCTTTAAAAACAGTAGAATTGTTGTTTTCTGCAAATTTCGTGCTTCACCATAGTTTTGGGTCCTTAAATATGGCAACCTATACAATTATATTCATTTCAGGAATTAAGTTTTCAAGATGTTAAGTATTTAATTTACTTAATGCATATTAAAAAAAAAATATTTTGGTGAACGGTATTAGAATAAGTACAAAGATAAACATAAATAAGACTAGTAAACTTCTGACATTTGTTAAATTTTTTATTTATTTTTTTTTTATAGCAATATTTGTTTTTATAATTTTTATCCTCAAATCCTGAAATTTTTTTCGTGAAGCTCAAATCTTTCAAATACGGGAGATTCCATGGGATTTGAGGATTTGACCGGTCCATCCATAGTGGAGTCCGCAAGCTTTCAAAAATTTCAAATTCAAATGAAATAATTTTGCATCTCAAATCATACTTTTTCAAAATATTTTACTGATATATCAAGTGGACTCGTTCACAAAATATTTATTTGAAAAGAATGTATGTATCCAAGAAGGTTTATTGAGAAATCTTGTTTTTTCTTCCTCAACACAGTACGGGAAAGCTTTTTTTATATTTAAGAAATTACCTGCAATTAAAATTAGAATAGTTTAAATTCTCTATTTATAAGATAAATCAACAAAAATTATGTGGATTTTTCTTGGATTCTTATATTTGAAAAGCAATGTTACACCCTGTGTCAGGCATTTGATATGAAAAAAATTTGATATAAAGTATTCCCAGGAGTCTAGAATGTTGCTCTAGTGAACCAAGTACAAATTCTTGAATGTTGGCATATTGAGTTTCATTGTATCATAAACTTAGAATAACAATTTCAAAATATACATATAAATTATTTCTGCTGCTATACATGATCATAAACATTAGTGTAAATCAGGGCTTAGAGCAGAAGTTGATGCTTGATTTCCTAGCATTTAATAATTTGTACATAGTGCACTATGGCATAAGACCATTCAATTATTCTATTAAATAATTGAATAACTAGTAAACCATGTATCAGTGTTGTTCTCAGTAATGGAAGAATATTCAGCTGTAAAACTAAATAAGTTAATAAATTTACTTGTGAGAAAAGTGCATTCATTCATGGAATGTATGTACTGTTTTCATATTATTACAGTAATTTTTATGTTATTTTTATTTTAGTTAAAATTTTGTAGTAAGGTTATGATAAGTTGGCAGTTTTAGAAAGTTTTTATCTGGCATTTGAAATCTCTTTCAACAGATACTTTAAATACCTGTTTTTAATTTATTTTCAAGTTAAAAGCATTAAGTTAAAGGTCATAAGTTTATGTTCCTGTCAGGTTGTACTCACTCATAACACAAATCTTGCTGCAGTTGCTATATAGTTTTTGGTAATTATTAACGATCGCGAGAGAGTCTAAGAGGATTTCTGTCCAACAGATTCAGGCTGCGACCAGCCACGAAGCCAAACTTTACGTGTTCGACGCGGACCATGAACGACGGAGAAAGGAACAATTGAAAAGGCTCTACGACAGAACGCCCGAGCAGGTTTGTGCCGAACCGGAAGTGTATGTAATTTTTTTTTTCTTTTCAAATTTGGTGCATGTTTGTTAATAATTTACTTCTAGTGAATATTTCAAAGTCGGGAGGGTGACCTACCATGTGAGGCTTCAGGAGGGGCTATTGTACAAATGAGGATGCTGTTGCAAAGCGTGAAAAGTTAAATCTGAGATTGGCCATGGAATACCCTGTTTTATAGCATAATCATTGCTTCAATATTTTAGGGAGTCAAAATTCGGATAAAAAAACCCTCTCGCGTAAACGTTTCATTATGTTTTTGGTCCCGCTATTAGATTCCGAATGTGTTGTGTAGGTATTTTTTCCGTATAAAACAATGTATTTTAAAGTAGAAATCTAATATTTATTTGGAAATTAACTATTTTACTTATTTAATTAACAGAAATACGCAGAGCTCTGATGTGTACATTTTCTTTTAAAGACTTTTTAAACGTTATAACCTTTATCTGTTCGTCTGCGTCGCCGCAGTGTACCACTTATAAAAGTCTAGCCAGCGCTAGATGGCATCATTCATGTTTGGTTATGTTGCTTCCCGTATAGAGCGTGTACACGTAGTCTAATATCGATATCTCACCGATTGAATGTGATGCATTCTGTCTGTCTAGTGCCGAATTAACTACATTTGATAGCCGGCACTCTTTCATGGTAAGTGTGTACTACGACAATAGTTATGCGTTAGTTCAGGCTTGCATTCGGGTCACAGATATTGTTTTTCTAATTAAAGTTGAAGAAAGGATTTTGTTGCATGACTTATTAATTTAAATTGTTTCGCGTGTTTTTGTATACTCTACTTTTTAAATAAACATATTTTCCATGAATGGGTTTTGTTTTTATGAATAACTTTACCTATCACAAAAAATTTTTTGCATAAAAATTTCACTCCTACTTTTCAGACTTGATTTTGGTATAAAATGTGGGACGATTATGCGATAAAACACTATACGTATTTACAAAATTAGTGGTTAGAAATACTGAATATAAGGATTTTCATTAATGATGGGTCAAATCCCAATTTCTTCTAATCAGAATCGTGAACTTGAATCCTTGGGAGTATCTCGAATATACCCTTTGAATCCAAATCTAGGTGTCAGGTCAAAACTATGGTTGTAACAACTCGGATCTCACTGGCTAGCTTTGGCCTGAATTGCACGTAAATAAAACACTTGAATTTTTTGGGTTAAAAAATAGTGTTCAAATTTTGTACAAACGTTGCTCTAAATAATTAATGATGAAAATAAATTTTTCACAAAAATGACCAGTTTTTACTTAATCCTTTGCTAAAAATTCAATTTACTACAATGGCACTAACAACCACAACACAGTTTCAGATAGTTCACAACAAGTCATAAAATAAAAGTTAGTTGTTTCAAGAAAACAACTTTACTGTAGAATAGTACCGAAATGTCTAACAAAATGAAGATTTATTACTGATAATAATATCCTGGGGTTACACACACACGTTACAAGCCAAGGACTCTTTCTGTAGTTAGACTACGAAAAACAAATTTTAAAGTCTCGTTGCAGGCTGAACACCAACAACTGCAGTCAAAAAATTATAAATAAAAAGTCCAAAAATGTTTCTAAATAGGTGCCACCAGGACCTCAGTCGCAAAATATGCTCACCCGATAGCGACCTTTTGGTACCACAACCCCAAAACGACTTACTGGACTTAGTCACTCAGCGGCATCCACCACTCAGGGAAGTGGCAGGTTCGTGGCCATCCACCAATCACATAATTACACAGAAAAATATCAGCCAATCATAGCGCATAGCAACAGCACTGCGACTAGCTTCAGAGTCCGTTCTCACGGTTTCCGAACTCTCCGTCTCTCTCTAAACACTATGCACCTGGCAGACTATTACGTCTGTTCATCTTCAAACAAACGGAAATATCGCGTGATGATTCAAAAATCATCATATTTGTCATTTCAACCTTGAAAACCAAATGTTATTTGTATTTTTTTCATTACACCAAATGTTGTAGTCACATGCACGAAAAGTGCATAAATAAATAAACATCAATAAACATGGACTTAAACACCATAAAACACGGACACTCAATTGTGGTGGCCATTAAAACAAGTAAACGTCATTGTTTCAACCGCGTATAAATCATTGTTACAATCAATCTAACACCATGTGACACAGTAGCAGCTTCCTTGCTGTATGTATCTATGATGAAACAGATGTTGCGAGACTCAAATGTATGTGTGTGTGCACGTGTGTTTTTTATATATATATATATATATATATATATATATATATATATATATATATATATATATATATATATATATATAAAAAACATAAATAATGGTTTATGATTCCAAATAAAATTAGCAGAGATTTTGCTACAAAAGTAGAGTGGCTCTTTTCGAAAGAAATTTTATTTGTAGCGACCCTGGTTTTGTACTCAGAATTTAAATACATCACTCCTGTCATTCTCATTGCTGTCAAGTATTACGGATTTTCCCATAATCATTATTGATTTAGACGTTAGGTCATGGAAATACGGAGTATTACATATTTACTAAGGAAACAGAAAAACTTGATAAGTCAGAAATATTGTGTGTCTGTCAACGTTTTGTACGTCAAATCTTTCACATATAGCTGGTTGGCTGTTGGTACAATAATTTTTAGGTAAAATCCAGTTATTTTTTCCTCCACTCTTTCCCCTTCCTCCTCCTCCTCCAGTTACTCTATCCCTTTTCCCCCTCTCTCTCACCACTCCACCAGACTCTCCACCTCCTTCCCTTTCTGCACCTAAATTCTGTTAAATTCTCTGTTGCGATTGGTTGTTGAGAATACACCTCTCCCCCTCCTCTCTTATCACCTTTTTTTATCTCTTAACCAGTTACTCCACCCTATTCAACCAATGTTCCTCTTCTCCCTTCTTTCCGTTTTTAATTTCCCTTTTCCACCTCCTCCTCACCCTCACCCCTTCCCCACATAGTCTCAAGTTCCCCTGCTAGGTGTCGCTAGTAGAGGTGTAAAAGTAACAAAAAAAAAAGCATCCTTGTATGTATTCGTTACTATAAAAATTAGTACTCGTTACTATCGTATCGTTACGTTACTCGTTACTTCTGATACCTCATATCATGCTATGCTACGTTAGAGCAACGAATCAAGTCGTATTGCGTACGCGTACAGTATGATGTCGCGGCGTTGCAACATTCGTTATTTGTTGAAAACATACTTGTACATTACATACCAAACTGCGTAAGGTGCAATTTTTCACTTTCCCGTATTTTGAACCAGACTTGTGTTTTAAGTCATTCTAAGTTTAATTTGTTTTGTTTAATTTGATTTAATAGGTAAAGTACCTTTGATAAACAGTAAAAAAAACTTGGACGGTGAATTTCCAAATCATACTTTACTTATTAAACAAACATCCTTTTTTGCGCGCATGCGTAAAACACACGAAACAGCAAACGTTTCAACGCACGCATTAATGGTACTTGCGTGAACTGAAACAGCGTAGGTACCCGTGCTACGAGAAATGCGAGTAACGAAATGCGTCCGTGTGTGTTAACGTTTCGTTGCTCGTTGCCACTCAGGGGGAGGCGGAATGGATTATTTTTTTGTTCGCAACTGCGCACGACGTCATGTGGCTGAGAGATAACCCCTGCCACTCGCACAGCCAGACAGCACTCCCGCACATCTTCTCACTCAACTCGCTCATTCTCACACACTATTTCAATAAATCTTTTCAAATATTCAACATCAATACTTTAAACCATTGCGCTTCCTACGGATTAATTATATTTTTTGCACGTGCCTGAATTCAGCTGCAAAAAAAATAAAACGCGTAGACAATTTTTTTCTTCAAAAACCTTGCGAAACACTGTGTTAAAAAACATTCTGAAAGCACATTTTTCTATATAAATGGAAATTCTAAATCACCTACGCCACAAGTAAACATTATACTTTAATATTATGCTAAGAAAACACCTCTTAGTTTAATAGTTATGTAAAGGTGGTGTGATATGTTTTAGATGTCGCACCGTCTTATCATCCACGGAGAAGAGTTACCCGAAAAGCTAACAAGACTATTGCCATGGGAATGGAAATATGGTTTAGGAAATTTTTTTCAAATGTTTGTAAACAGTGAACAACATATACAAACATCTTATAACTGTGAAATTAAAATACAAACAACCCTATAGCAAATTTAATTTCAATATGAAAAAGTCTACAATGTTTACAAGAAACGAAATTGCAATAGCAATACAAAAATTTCGCAATTTTGTTACATTGTTAACATATATATTATTTTTAATAAAGGCAATAAAAATGACATACTAAATATTTGGAATACAATAAATACCTTAAGCCCTACATAATTCCTTCGATATTCACAATAAATACTTTTCTTAAATATAGTAGTCAAAAAATATCGTAAATAAATTATGAACATACATATTATGGTGAAGGAATGTGGACACTATCACACTGAAAAATCTTAGAGAGTAGTTTTCCTCATCTTATTTCTTTCTTTGCGTTTTTGGTCTTGTTCATTAACATATTTCATGTTCAAATACTTGATACGCATATACGTTCTTATCCTGACAAAACAGTTTATAACTTCTTCTGGATGTTTATTTTCAGTAGTTCCGCAAATCATTTTAGTCAGTGATTCAAAAATCTGCTCTTTTTTGCACAAATTGTTGCCATGAACATTATCAAAACACATTTCAGCGATCTTTATTATTTCAAAAAATTCATTAGTGGGACATTTTAAGTTACCCTTTGATTGTACATGTATCCAGCTATCGTCCTCCGAATTGAAATCCGTAGTGCCAAGGTCAGGATATTTATTTCTGAAACGGTGAGCTATATAGCCAGCAACATATTTCAGCCCTTCAAGAGAAATTTCTTCACTTGAAAGGGGCCTGTCCTCTAAATCTAAGTCTATTTCTTCCATGTCAGCAAGATCTATTTCATTTAAAGGTGATTTCTCCTGAAATGTCTTTGTAAAATGCATTTCCTTGCACAAAAGTAGCTCTGTACTTTCATTCTGATAAGCACTGCCCTGTTCCATTTCATTTGACGAAAAATCACTTACCAAACACATTTCGTCTGTCTTCTCATCCGTGTTTTTCCGTTCAGCAAAAACTGCTGCAGAATGTTTTCCCAATATGTAGTTATTGTAGTTTCTAATTCTGTATTTAAAGTCAATGGGCGACGGATGAGTATTTTGATGTCCCATGCCTCTAATATACGAAGAAAAAAAAAAACACTCTAACACATCTTGGTTCAATTTAACTGTGGTTATGTATTTGATGTTCAGTGTGTTTTTTAGGTCAGTAAAGAGGGACTGTAGAGACTTGTTGTTTATTTGTATGCTGATCTGAAAAGGCAACTTATGCTTTGCGCCTTTGACTCTTAGAAATTCAGTTAGTTCAGACATTTCATTCAAAATATCATTTTGTTCTTCTAATTTTGTACCGTACGCATCACAAGGGCGACACGAATTAAAAACATCAAACCAATCATTAAAAAGTTTCAAAACTTTTGCTGTTGGTTGTGCATTTCCTACAATTAATTTTTTTTCGTGGAGATACGTAATTGCATTTGATACCGAATTGGAAAACACCTGAACAGCTGGCTTTACTTTTTGTCTTCCAGAACCTCTGACATCTAGATGATGCTGTGTAAGGCGGGGCGTAAGTTTGAATTCATAAATAGACTTGTTGAGCAATTGCTGTACAAAGTCTTTATCGATCTCCTCACCTTTCACAATGAAACCTTTATCAATGAAATGATTTCTGACTAATTTTAATAAATGAGGTGCATCTGCAAACACAAATATATTTCTGTTGCTATCTGATGGGTTAGGAAATGTGGTGTTGTGTTCATTTATTCCAAATTCTCGCCAACTGCTCTGTTTGTTGCACCCATATCACTTACTAAACCTACAACTTGGTACCCACTATTTTCAAGACTCAAAATTATATCATTCAGTATCGATTTATTCATAGGCGTATCAAAGTCATAATATACAGGCTGTTTCCAATTACTCAACAAGCCCCTAGCCATCACCACTTGTACATAATTATGTGGACCTAAAACTTGCTCTTTTTTTCTGTCAAAGCATATCTGATTGGATATCTTCATTTCATCAAATGATATTACTGTAACTTTTTCAAAATTTGAAAGTTCCCTGGGTTTTAGCTTTCATCAATGAAACAACGTCCTTCAGAATACCACTGTCGCAATTGAATTGTTCCGCCCATTTCCTTAGAGTGCTAATATGCGGTAACGGATATTTCAATTTGTTACGTAAATATCTGTATGCTTTTGCACTGACAGATCTGAGGGAAATAGCGGATGCTATGTCTTCTGCAGACCAACGAATGTGTTTTTTTCTACTTAATATACAGCGGATTTGTCCTGGCGTAAAGAAACGTGACAAAACAACAGCTAATTTGCTATTTAGTTGTGTACCGTGAACATTTTTTAACTTCTGAAGTTGTTCCTTTAATGATCGCTTCTCTTTTTCGATTTCTTTATTTTTCAGAAGTACTTCAGCAACTTGCGACTCAAGAGTCTTAATCGTTACCTGTAGCTGATGTATTATTTCTTCAGGTAATTGAAGTGTTGTGTTCTCAAATGAACTCGTACAAGGTTGAAGGGACTGGATAACATCCTCAGCAGTCTGCTTCTCGGATCTGAAAATAATATTTTATTGCCAGGAACTTCAAACCAAATGTTATTGAGAATCTAGTCAATACCATACAGTCATTCGCTACGTATTTGTAATGAATGGTTCTGTGTAAAATGTAAAAGTGAAATTATCTATTTAAACTACTTAAAGAAAAGTGCATTTCAAAAAAGGTAATGGAGTTAGATTTTCATAACATGCAGATGCATGCTGTAAAAATTGGTTTGTGGCTGAGGGATTTCATTTACGTGAACTATGTTCCAAATTTTTATTTTTATCAATTTTATTTATGCCTACATTCAGTCTTGGGGCAGTTGACTTCATTACGAGGTAAACATTAAACTGTATTAACTTACAAATTTTACCCATTCTAATTTCATTGATTTCAGATGTTCGATGGGGAATATAATTTATTTGCCTGTATTTCAGTTAGAATAAGTTTAAAGTCAAGTCGTATAATCTATTCTAACAGTTACTGGTTCAATTTCCACTATATTAGAGAAAGGTAGTATTTGCGAGCACATTCACAAAAACCAAATTTAGGAGTTAAAAATATTTTCGTGGTGAAATTATTTGCTTACCTGTTTTCAGAGCTGTCTTCAAGCAGAATATCTCGGACAAGGTTTCTTCTGGCCCGAACTGTTCTCCTTTCAGTTCTCTTTGTGTTTTCTGGTACTGAATCCTTGGGCAATAATAAACTTGGAACGGCATCTATTTTCAGTTTGCGAGAGTTGACTGGTGAATATTGCACTAGCTGATGTCTCAGACTCTTGTAGTAACAGGCTTCGTCAAAATGCTGAGAACATATCCGCGCTAAAAAAGAAAAGGAAAATATTTTCTTCTTAAGGACTATGTGTTTAATGTAAACCTACACATTTGATTGGTACAGAATGATATAGGCTACTTACCATTTTTTAAATTAATTTTGTCGCTTCTGCGGCAGCAATGTATCCATTCTTGTTGAAGATCCTCATTTTTTGGAAAGCGGAAAAACTTTATCCCATCACTGTTTCTGCTACTGTTTTTACAACCATAAACATCACAGTATGACATTTAAACGAAATTCGTATACCGTAGACAGCTTTCACTGTGAACGAAAGAATGACAAGACGTACAGAGCTACTGTAGCGCAACAACCATGGCAAGAAGCACAGTAGGGGGTGGTGAGTCAACGCTCTCTGTAGTTGCTGATGTTGGGTGAGCTATCAGCCACGTGACGTCAGCAGCTGCGGGGCGAGGGGAGGCGATGCGCGCGCGCGTACCTGTAGTCTTAGTACCATGGGTGCCACTTGGTACCGGATGCGTGCGGTCCCGGCAGAAGCCGCGCTGAGGCGTGTGTCGCCGGTGTGTCCCGGCGCAGGTGGAGGAGGAGCAGATGCTGCTGAGCGAGCTGCGCAGGATCGAGACGCGCAAGAAGGAGCGCGAGCGCAAGCAGCAGGACCTGCAGAAGCTGATCACGGCGGCCGACAGCCAGGCGGAGGCGCGCAAGTCCGACAAGAAGGTCTCCAAGAAGAAGATGCAGCAGGTGCGGCCTCGCCTGGACACCGTGGTGAGTCCCTCTTGTTCCCGTCTGCCCGTCTGCCCGTCTGCCCATTTGCCCGTCTGCCCGCACCAGTTCAAACTGCTCCACGAGCACTGTAACTTAGTGCAATTTGAGTCTCTTCAATGTGTAGTGACAAGATTTTATTGTGAATTACGATGAAAACAATACTACACCAAATTGCATGTCAATACACCATTAAATAACTAAATGCATGTTAAATACACCATTCAGCACTGAAATGCTGGTGAAATTGGGAATTGAAGCACAATTTAAACAAAAGTATTCGCAAAACACTAAAATTGTTATCCTTTAGTAGCCCATAAGAAGATGTATTATTTTTTTAACACGCAGTTTGTAACAAAATATTACGACCAAGCAGATTTTAATCATCAATTACTAGAGACATGCATATTTCGCGATTGCGATAAAACGAATTTTTACGCGAATTTGAGTACATTTTTAAGAATAACGTGAATTTCTCACATTTTGGATAATAACGCGAAATCCTTGAATTTTCGGCGAACAGTCAGAACATTTTCCTCATTCTAACACGGCAATTCAATTTGTAAATACAGTAACAAACGTGAAACAACAAAAAACCAAAGATAACTACCCACACAGTGTATTTTATAACATGAAAAGTTGCTTTTATTTCTAAACATGTAACAATTTAAGCCTAGGCGTGTAAAAGTCCGAGTAATTACAGCAGGAGACAATCTAAAATGTACTAGGGAAAAACGTAAACTCACGAATATAGAAACGTAACGGAAATGTCGGAAATATTACGTGGCTGATCGTAACATTGTAAGTGCTGATACTGTATTTATGTCACAACTTAGCCGAAATACTGGTACGAGACATGAACTTCACAAGATAAAATGAGTGGAATCTTGGTAACTGTTTTATACGTATTATATAATTTCGGAAGTATTATACTGTTGACGCATATTTTTTAAACTAACCATTTATTTGTGGGGATCGTAAATAATTAATTATTGGTATCAAGACATCAAGATGAACGTAAACTTGAACATGTCACGGCAGCGAGTAAGCGGGTGCGTATACCAATAAACTGGTATTAGAACTGGACAAAACTGGTACACGGGAGGTGGAGCTTATATTTTTTTCCGCTAAGCTCGCTTCTATTGGCTGGCTGCTGATGGAAGGTCACGAGTCTGGGCGGAGCATTCAATGAGTTATACTGCGCATGCGCAGCTCAGAGAACAGACGCCGCAGGCCGCACTGTAACAACAGATGATCGAGTACAATGACCTTTCTCCGCGCAAGGCGCGCAATTGACGGTAAATTTTCATCAATTTGCGCCCCTTTTTTATTTATTTTTACTGTGTAATGTAGCCCGTTCTGAACGCTGCAGGATGCGACTGTATTTTAATTAACTTTAACGTATTTCTTACTTTTCCCTTTATTTACACTTTCCCGCTTTTTACACTTTTTTACTTTGTCCCCATGAAAAGTGCAAATAAGGGGTTTTGCTGTATTTTGATATTCAGCTCGCCTGGACAGTCGATTATCACGGTGTTTACAGCAGGTTGTTTCTCGAAGCGTTGTTCTCTTATATAGTCTTTAGCGTTGTTTGTCCATTGCGTCCATTTTTATTAACCAAATACCAAATTTAAAATGCAAATACGGTGACGATTCGTAACATTCTGTTGTGCGCAAGTTAAAGTTTAACGGGTCGAATTTTGTTACAGATAGTTTTCAACGTCTGTGAAATAAATTAAAGGTGTACAATTTAAAGGTCGGCTAAAACATTAGGCCTATTAAAATGCCTAAAGTGCCGGTAACTGCAAAACAGCGAGCCTCTGAATTTTCTCAACACGGACTTTATGCTAGTGATTCAACCACACTTTTTTGTCGTCACTGTAATGTCACCGTCTCTTGGGATAGGAAAGACTCATGTGAAAAACATGTAGGCAGTGAAAAACACAAGAAGCGTCTCTCTTCATTGCAAGGCTCATCTAGTGCGCCTGAACGCCAGTCGTCAATATCTTCAGCGTTTCAGACAGCAAAAAATAATGTCCAAAAAGACAAAAAGTTGGAATTTATAAAGGAAACAGCAGAGACCTTTATAAAGGCAAATATACCCCTTGAAAAGCTTGATGATCCTAATATCAGGGCATGGCTGAACAAATACATCGAAGGTGCTGGAGACATGCCACTTGCGAGAACAGTCCGTGAGAAATATGTAGGGGACATAGCCAAATGCAGAATTGAAGATGCCAAAACTGCATTAAAGGACAAAAAAATTGACATACTGTGCGACGAAACAACAGATAAAATGGGTAGGTGTGTATTTGTTGTTTTATTTAGAATTCTGAATCTTCAACAGGATAAACCAGAAATATTTGTTGCAGGAGTTCACTTTCTTGAAGCTGCTAATGCCACAAACTGTGTGAGGGCAATTTTAGATTCACTCAAAATGTACAATGTACAGTATGGTGATGTGCTCTCAGTAGTAACCGATGCTGCTCGTTATATGACCAAGGCTGTTAGTACTCTCGAAGTAATCCTTGGAGACCAGTTAACGCATGTCCAGTGCTGGGCACATAAGTTAAATCTTGTTGGCAATGTCTGGGTGAAAGAGTTGCCTGAGTTGAACAATGCTATGAGCAAAATAAAAAATGTGTTCAACAACACCAGGAAAAGAAGGCACCTGTATGCTAGCTTTCTTGAAGAAAAGCATGGAGAGAAACGTCCATTGTTCCCACTTCCTGTTGTTACTAGATGGAATTCCTGGTTCAACAGCGTTTTTTATGTAGCAGACTACATACATGACATTGTTGATTTCTGCAAAACAGATGAACTAAAGGCAACACAAAATTCAGGGGTTGAGTTTCTGTGTTCACTCACAGAAAATGACATTTCTCTCATTCTTTGTCTAGCTGTCTTTGTGAAAGAGCATGCCAAGAGCCTTGTAGAGCTAATACAGAAACTTGAAGGTTCTTTGTATCCAACTGCCCATTCACTATATGGGGACTTGCAAGGTATAAAAAAAAAATTTGAAAACATCACTCGTGGCATTTATTTTGAGGCAACCAGTAGAGCTTTGTCTAACATGCCCCCCGCTAAAGCTGCTGAAGCTAAAGTGTCCATCACAAGAACAGCAACACAAGCCCTTTCCAAACTGAACTCTCTCATGACAACTGACCCAAGTAGAAAGAGATTTGAAGCAATTCAAATTTTTAGTCAGGAAAGTTTGTTGCTTGCTAAATTAAACCCAGAAATGGTGCAGAAACTGAAAACTGTCCATAGTCTCTACTCCATAAGCACTGAAGAATTAACAGCTGGTTTTGGTCAGCTTCAGGACATTGTTACAAAACAAATGGAAACAGACAATTCAGTGGACGTAGTGAAGTCATTGAATGTAGTAAAGCTGTCACAGCCATTGTTTGCTTCCAGCTGCCTTGAAGCCATCTGGATGCCTTCTGCAAACGTTGACTGTGAACGATTTTTGTCCTCATATAACACAGTCTTAACAGACCGCAGGACAAATTTAAGTGAGGCTAATTTGTGTATCATGGCTACTTTTGCTTTCGAGAGCTAAAGTTTGAGGATTTTGTTCCATGTGTTTATGTCACTATTTTAGAGACTTCATATTTATTCTTGCTGGTTTAGGTACTAAAATATTTTCAATTACTGTATGTAAAAAGTGATGTGTAAATTCGATTGTAAATTACTGCTGCTAGTGCAACTGTACAATGCAAGAATGTGTCCAAAATTTCAAGGTATGCTTAGCTTAATTTTTTAAATTTATAGTGCTAAAACTATTTAAAAAATAACACCGCTTTTGATGTATGATAACACCACTTTTAAGGGTAAATAACAACGAATTTTGCTATAAAATAAACCCCAAAACTGCATGTCTCTATCAATTACCTATGTTCCTCGGTTAGTTCATTTTTTTTCCTTGCCGTTTCTGATGTGTACTTTATGCGTAAAATTTTTTTCCAATTTTGGTTTCGTTCCAAGGAAACATCAAAATGTTGGACTTGTGTATTTAAATTACATTTAAACATCTTGTGAATTAATATTGTACTACGCTAGCACCCCGATTTTAAGTATGTATGCTCGCAGTTCCGTGGATTGCGTTTGTAAAATCTCTACCATTGCTATTGAACCACTCCCCTTTCCCAAAGAATAATACTGTATTGATGTTTCATTTTTGAACCAAATATATCCGGTGTTATTTGTGTGTATTTGGTCTTCATAAAAAATAAATCATTAAATATTTAATACTGTTAATGCAACGAAGACAATGCCTGCAGCGTGTGAATATGGCCCTTCTCGCCAACCCACCGCCACACGGACAGTCGTCCGCCCGTCCTCTGCCCTGCGTACGGTCTCGGTTGCTTGAACTTGTTATGCTACTGACCCTCCCGGGGCAAACATTAAAAAATCTCTGCTGCACGTTACAGCTTATCATACCGGCCTTTCATGCATGCCGTTATTCTGACGATCGTGTGAATAGTGACTTCTTCCAGTTGAGAACGGCATGTGGAATGTTAATACTAACGAACTGCTTTTAATTTTTTTTATTACAGGCCTACATATTTTAGATAATTCTCATGTAAAATAAACAAGCAAACCACGTTACTGTAGCACATAGTCTTCTGCCTTTGTTCCCTGCTTACGTACAAACAATATCTGGAACCAATAACCGAAGATTTATAAAGTCTTCTGCCTTTGTTCCCTGCTTACGTACAAACAATATCTGGAACCAATAACCGAAGATTTATAAAGTCGGTTTCAAGTCAGGTGTTTTGAAGGAACCCAAACTGGAAAATTGTGGAACCGCGCAGGCCTAAACAAGGTGACTCCAGTGGTAAGGCACAAGACTCGCATTCTGATGGATCTGTCTTCGAATCGTGGTCCTACGTTCCTGATCTCTTTTTTTCCCCCCCAGATCGCAAATGCGGGAATGAACCTTTGCTGTGGGCCGTGGCTGGTTTCTTTGAAGTGTGTCGCCGTCACAGAAACGTTTGAGCCCGGATGAAGGAGTGAGTGTGTCCGTGCTCGCAGACGGTGGAGACGGCCGGCATCAAGTTCCCGGACTACAAGAGCAGCGTCGTGGCGCTCCGCTCGCAGCGCATGAAGCTGCCGGCCAACGTGGGCCAGAAGAAGATCAAGAACATAGAGCAGATGCTGCAAGGACTCTGCATAGGTGAGTGCGATGCTTCCGCGCCTTCCCTGCGTCTCGCGTGATTGGGCCGTGGAGGGGACCCCGAGCCACTAGTAAACATTTCTGCCTTAGCGAATCAGTGAAAGGCGTGATGGAGCAAATGAACTGTTCAACCTTCGCCCAAATATAATAGGACTCTGATGAACTACTTCACAGAGCAACCATGTCTCTAATAGTATATTTCCTGATAGTTTGTCTCTTGAGTAGGTCTTATAACAAAAAAAAAAAACCTCTTAATATTATAGATTTAATTTGTTTTATTGTATGAGTTTAAATAATTTTTCACTTGACCTATAGGCACCGTGCGCGCCACTCTGGCGGCCAACGGTGTAACTAACTGCGGGACGGCAGGAATTGAGTAACTGCGCATCGCTAGTGTGTCACTTCTAAACAGTTCAAAACGACTAGCAATATGAATGTATTTAAAAAGCGGAAAGTTAACACAAATTGCTGTGTGGTTGGGTGTAGTAATGCGTACAGAAACACATCACCTGATATAGTGTTTTATTCATTTCCAAAGCGGAAAACTGAAGAACAACGACGAAAGTTGTGGGTTCAAGCGGTACGCAGACAAAAGTAAGTAGGTGTACACTGCTTATAAACTGTTATATGCCAAAGTTAAACAATATGTAGGCATATAATGCTATAAAAGCAGTTAATTTCTGCACAAAGTATGCTAAAATTATGTTAAGTATCACGGTAATCACATAGTTTATTTACATTTATGCCTAGCATCTGTAGCTGCGACAGTAAATAATGTAAGCTCTGTGAAACACATTTGAAAATATTATTCCGAGTTTTGCATAAAAGTGGTCAAATTTATGTGCTTGAACATTTTTTTCTAAATTGATAAACATTTATACAAAATAAAAAAATAAAATAATGTTTGCTTTTACAGTTTTATATTTTTTGAACTTGCGGAGGTTTTAAGAAAAATATTCGCCAGCACTACTCTATCGTTTTACTTTTATTTTAGTACATTTACTAATTTGTTATTTATATAGAGGCTATTAGTGTATTATTTAGTAAAAGTTACATTTTTATTTCAGTGTTGATAATTCACCTCGGGAACCAACAACCACCTCAAGAATATGCAGTGTTCACTTTATTGGAAAAAAAAGGTCAGGACACCCTAACAATCCTGCATACGTCCCCAGTTTATTTCCAAAAAACTATAAAAAGATAGCTGCCTCATCACACGCTTCCGAGAGGTGTGAAAGATCCGCGAAAAGGTTAAAAAACAGTAGCTATGTAGATATTATAGATAATGAATGTTCAATGAGTGCTGCTATTAAGAAACATGAAGTTGCAATACAGACAGATGTAAATGAAACAATTGTCTGTGATTTTGTTTTTTCTTGTACAACTGATGGGGATGAATTGTCGAATCAAGCTTCTATTCCATTGCAAGTCTGCCTTAATTCGTATAAGAAACGTTATGACAAAAGCTCAGGAACAAGTGATATGTGTAATGAAATACAATGTTTTCAAGGATACCCCTCAATAAGAGATGAGACAGAACTACGAGACTTAACGGGCATGACTTTTGCTGTTTTTAATCCATTGTTAGGGCCCCCTGAAAGTGGTGAATAAAATTTTCAGATTTCGTCATTAAAAATTACCAAAAGCGGTGTTAAAATTCACTTTAAAACACAAATGCGGTGCTAAAATTCACTTAAAAACACAAAAGCGGTGCTTTAAAAAAAAAAAAAAAAAAAATCGCGTGTTTCTGTAAATATATCTAAAATTATTTAAGTTAAATAATTTTACTTGAACCTACTCATTACTGAATACCCTAAACAAATAGGTTACATATATTTATATGACAATATTTTTGATTTAGACACTGATTATTAGTTTGTTCCCATAAACTAATCTGGAAAACTATTAATCCCTTTAACAAAATCGAGGACGCACCATAATGCCGAAATGCCAAATTGATCACGACGACAGCTAGAAAACTACTGTGTACCACAACGCCAAAAGATGTCATTACAGGGCTGCCACAAAGGTTGGGTTAGGTTAGACTAGGTTAGGTTAGGTTAGGCTAGGCTAGGCTAGGTTAGGCTAGGCTAGGTTAGGCTAGGCTAGGTTAGGTAAGGTAGGTAAGGTAATTAAGGTAAGTAAGGTAAGGTTAGGTTTGATTGTGGTATTTTGGCGTTAAGGTACATTTAAGAAACACACACAAATTCATTCAGTTGTTATTTCGGCTTTGTGGTCAATTTTGACATTCGGCGTTATGGTATTTCCGCGTTGTTGTAAGGACCCAACAAAATCTATAAAAACTGTTGGCCAACTAATCATCATCGTCACACCATTCGAAAATTAATGTTTGTTTACATTTTCCCGCTTTTTGGCGCGATTTAATCTGCTTGATACTACGACGCTGTTCCAACTATATGGCAGCGCCCCCGGCTGACGTGATATGGCCACTCACGTAAGGCTGTTACAAACACCGTTCGCCCAATCATCTGCTTGCTTTTGTATTTATCCGGTGTCGCTGTTCCAAGCTGACGTCAGTGCCCCGAGCGGTGTGCGTACGCTTTAAAACTTCGCCTGTTTGTCTTATCTATCCAAACATTATGCCGGAAAGGAAAATAAACGCCGTAGTTTTGCGTATTTTTACAGTATATTTTTTGGTTTAACATTATAACGTGAGCGTGTGTAAGCTTTTGTTTGCTTTAGTGCATTTATGTTTGTTTGGCGGCCATGTTGCGGTGTTTGTTTACCATTGACGAGACAAGTCTTTTAACCAGTATTTAAATTTCGTGTAAAAACACTGCGATTTCGCGTTTTAATACAAAATTTTGTGTATAAATGCTGTGTTATGGCGATTTCGCGTAAAAACTGTATTTAACGGTGATTTCGCGTTTATCGTCGTTTAATCGCGATCGTGAAAAGAACAGGCCCCTATCCATTGTTAACATTGTTACTTAATCAAACACAATCTTACAGCAAGATTAGTAAAGAAAATCGTTTGCTAACATTTTTAATGAAGATGAAAACTGGCTTGTCATATTCTGCTATGAGGGTGATGTTCGGAGTTCACCGTACAACTATATCACTTATTTTCACCACTACTCTAATGTTGCTAGCATCTACAGTGGCTAATTATGTGTTTTGTCCTAGCAGGGAAAGTATAATGGAAACATTCCCTGCAATTTTCAAAAGAAAGTACCCTAATTGCCGAGTAATAATTGATTGTACGGAAATTAAAGTAGAACAGCCACCTATTGTTGATCAAAGAATTTTTCTTTATTCTAATTACAAGGGTACTTACACAATAAAATTCCTGATAGGCATTTCACCTAGTGGAATGGTGACCAAATCAAAATGCTATGGTGGCAGATCGAGTGACACATTAATTACAAATGATTGTGGATTATTGATTCTATTAGAAGTTGGCGATGAGGTCATGGCCGACAAAGGTTTTCCAGGAATAAAAACAAGCCTCTCCGACAAAGGGGTCATTGTTGTTACTCCGTCATACCTTCATGATGGAAAATTAACAGCTGAAGAAGTGGAAACTACTTACAGTATTGCCAGTGTTAGAATTCATGTTAAGAGGTGCATTCAACCAATTAAAATCTTTTTACATTTTAGACAAACTATCAATTGAACTGCTCCCCTTTATTGACGATAGTGTTCATATGTGTTGTGTTTTAGTCAATTTGCAGTCTCCTATCATTAAAAATAAAACATAAAGACGGATTTTTACTATGTAAACATACTGAATGAGTAATTTAATGTATTAAATAAGTATGACTACAAAGTTAATAAATTTAAGTTAGTCAAGACATGGAAAGTCTACACGAAAACAGATAAACAGAGGAAATGCAATCTGCTATGAATAACATTTATTATTATTATGTACATTTTTTGATTACTAGACATTTACTGCAACAAGTTTAGGTAAATAGTGATTAAAATAGAATGTTTCTATTTTATCAATACAGTTCTCAATGTACGTCAAGTTTTTTGTAGTGATGGTTCGAATCCCATTTTTCTCGAATCCGAATCTCGAATCCCAAACAGTACCTCAAATCCACCCCTCGAATCTGAATCCAGTTCTCAAGGGTTAATTACAAAATAATTTATAAGTTAAGAGAAAAATTTAAACATTATGCAGAATTATTTAACTCTTTAAATTTTTATTTAAAAAAACAAGGATTTTGACACGGTCTGGATCAAGACGATTCCGTTTTTGGTCACATATGTTTCCTGCAGTGCTGAACAAACGTTCAGAGAACACTGTCGCAGGTGGTGAACACAAATATTTTTTGGACAGTTTATGTAGCCTGGGTGAACACGCAGATTGAGTTTTCCAGTATTCGAGAATGTTTATTTCTGGGTTAACTGTAAGATCACGTAAGAATCTGGTCACTTCATCAATTGCTGTAGAATCCGACTTGGTGGATTTAAGGCATTCAGGCAATATCTGTGAGTACAGTGATTCATGTATCCACGGAAATCGGAAAACGAAATTCAACATTCGACGGAACAATATTTTGTAGTTACCAACTTGACATTTGTTTAAAGTCCCAAATGAAAGTAAACGCTTTCCTGAAATATTTAATGGAAACTGAATGGCGCCATCTTGGCTTCAATGGTTTTAGGCCATAACCATAAGAAATATTGTTGTGCGTCTTTTAAAATTAAGCCTCACTAAAGCATAGTGATTAATATGCCCGAAGTTAAAAGTGACGGGGTATTTTCTCTAGTTTACCCATTAAAATTTTTTATATTAATATTAGTTTTTTTTATGTTGCTCAAAATGATTGCCTAACAAATTCATTGGTTGGCCATCATGGAATTCTCAGATAATACATATTTTAACGTTGGTAGTCTACACAAACCAAACTTGGTCCTAAAAAAGTTCATAAATAGAATGTGTATCAGAATATTTAAACAGGGTGGCCACTCACCGGGAAAACCGGGAAAACCGGGATTTATCAGGGAAATCACGTTGATCGGGAATTATCAGGGAAATGTCAGGGAATTTTTTTAATTACCGGGAATTTTTTGTCTCATGTATATTTCCGCAGAGCTGCCAACCATTACGGATTTTCCGTAATTATTACGAATTTAACACCGAATTACGGAACATCGCTGGTTTATTACGGAAACGAGGCTTTGTGCTGCGCGGTAACGGAAAAAAAAATTCCGTTTCTGGTGTGCGTGTTTCGTGAACGCAGTTCGAATACATCACGTGGTTGCGCAGATAACGGAACTAGTAAGTGTGCGCATGTACTGTCGAAATAAGTATATTAATTCTTGTGTCTTGTAATAGAAATGGTACGGTATTACGTCCGTTGTACGATACAACTAGTACATATTCTCGGACTTTTCGTTTGTTAGCTTCTTACATCACGATAATTTTTGTACGGTACTTTGGCTAACCTGTGTTGTGTACATTCTTGAGAGCCATTTTTTTTCATCAAAGTGTTTTTGTCGTGTCTACAGACGTGAAACCTGTTTATGTTGTTCGATAGTGTTGTGTTCTTCAGTGCCGATTGTAGAAATGAAGCGTGTGACAGAACAATGTGTATCTGGGGCAAAAAAAAAAGAACGTTATTCTTCAGAACTTTCGCCAAACTATTCAAAAGAATGTCCTTGCTTGTCATCTTCAAATGTTTTGGAACGCCACGCGTTTTGTAATGTATGCACGTGTGACTTTTCGATTGCGCATGGTGGAAGGGATGACTGTAGACGGCATATTGAATCAAAGAAACATGCAGAACATATTAAAGCCGTGACGAGCAATAAATCTATATCGTCGTTTTTCGCTATATCTGAATAAACGAAAGTAACAAACGCAGAGTTAATGTTTACAAGTTTTTTGGTAGAACACAATTTACCGATAGCAGTAGCCAATCATTCGGGTAATTTGTATAGAGCTATGTTTCCGGACTCAAGAATTGCACGGAAATACAGCTGTGCGAGAACAAAAATATCTGCCTTAGTGGAGAGGAGTATATGGCTGGTGAAACTAAATTGAAACTGTTGAATCTTTAGTAAGTGGACCATTTGCTTTAGCTACAGATGGGAGTACTGATTGTAATGGAGTGAAGATTTATCCATTAGTTGTTTCATTTTTAAATCAAACACAAGGTAAAATTTGCACTGTACTGTTATCCCTGGTTGAGAGTACTAAGACTAAGAATATTTCGCAACTAGAAATGTTACACTTTAAATCAAAAATGAATGTAAGAACAGTTATCAAAAGTCGTGTGAAAAAATGTTTGAGCGCTCACCACTGAAATACCTCATTACTAGGGACAGGAAAAAATCGCGGGTTCAATGACCTGTAGGATGAACTCCATAGTTCTGCGTACTCTCGGTCAAATGCCACCCACTCATTGGCTGCTGTCTTTTGAGACGTCCCAACGTAGCAGCCTGAGATTCGATAAAGCTTTGGTCGGGTGTTTCTCATTGGCCCAGAGTCATCCAGATGAGTAGTGAGCCAATAGCAGAGGCAGCACTGAGGTATAACTATTTGTATTTTAGCCTATCGCGAAATGAATTTGCGAGTTTTTCCGGTCTCTAGACATAAAACAAAACACAGACTGCAGGTCATTGAAAGGGACGCTATAATGTAAAGTGACATATTTAAAATGTATTATGTTATTTAACGAACTTACGTATGTATATAATGAAGAAAATACAGCAGGGTGCTAAAATGTGAGTAATCTCTTTCTATAATATTATATAATTTCATCAAAATTATGTTTTTTTGTAATTGTAAATATCAGGGAAATTTTGAATTTTTGATCAGGGAAATCAGGGAAAAATCAGGGAATATTTTTGGTGACTGTGAGTGGCCACCATGTTAAAATTGAATTGCGATTAAAATAATAATTGTATAATGTATTAATTCTTGTCATTCATTATTTCATTGTTATTACTACATGTGCGACCGTAACTTGTGATGAAAGCCGGCATTATTGTTGTATTACTAAGTAACAGATTTCTCGGTAAAGTTATTTCAAAAAAAAAAAACAAGATTCATATTTAGTCTAGATCCTAAATGTGCTTTATTTTATTTTTTAGCATATTCTGAGAATAAATATGTGATTTATGCCTTATTTAATGCCAATGTAGCGACAATGCATCCATGTTCATGAATATAAAGTAAGTTTCCCAAATCAGTACATGCTTCATAATTTTTTTTTTTATATAATAACGAATTAAAAGTACAATACAGTAGAACCTCGTTAATCCGTGATGCGCAAATTCGGGAATCGGATAATCCTGGACGATTTAAAAGAGAAGAAAAAAAAGAGAAGTAAAATTTGTCAGCGCTTAAAATTAACGTCACGCGGGCCGGGGGCCGGCAAACACTACAAGCCATCGCGTGGGCCGCCAAACTCTGCAAAGCTGTTTGTACCGACCCTTTGTGTCGCCCCCCTTTCAGCTGTCACATTTGTCACTCTTTAAACTTGAGGGGTATGTCCTGACTTCTGCTTCCCGTCTTCCTTTGTTTGTTTCCACCCGCCAACGCACGGCAGGCGCCTGGTAGTCCAGGAAACCAAGACTTAAAAAGGCACAAACCTGTGAAAAATTTGTCCAAAGCTGAATTTTTGCACAGTTGTAGATTTGACTATGCTTAATAACATACCGAAAGTTTACCGCTGTAGACCTTGTGCGTATCACCGAAAATTTGCATTTAAGTCCTAGATGACAGCGACTTACATCAGTCCATTAAAATGCTACCCATTTTTACAGTTTTTAATTTAGACTGTCCATAAAATTACCAAAATAATCTTGAGACTGTAATACAGCCATTAATGTTGTAAAAAGCATAAAATTTTAATATTGAAGATATGATATTAAGTGATTAATTCATGACATATTTTTTTTTATCTTTGCCACTCAGATAAAAATACTATTTACACCAATTTGAAGAGTCCAATGCGAAAAATGTCCAAATAAATGTTTTTGGTTATACCTTTAGCTTTAAGACGGTATATTTATAAAGAGTCTAACGTAATTAGTTGGCTCATTAAAGCGGCCCGAGCGTTGCAGTGTACTGCGGCCGTACTGATCTCTCACGGCCACCGCCGTTCCAGCGCGGCATTGCGACACACTGCGTACTGCGACACTCATTCAACTTGGTCTTATTTAGGGATTACTTAAAACATAGCTAATTCATATGAGAGGGTGTATTTATGTTACATGTAATGAGATATGCATTTTTTTTCTTATATGAATGTTTTTTGATACAAAAATTAACAATAAACGATTTCTGCTTGGAACTTGTAAATGAAAAACTCTAGAGGACCTCTGGTTTTATATCTGCATGGATTTATTCTGATTAAAAAATTTTATTATTAAAAATTATTTTTTTAGCAACAATTTTTTTTTATTTCTGATACATCGTTTTATTTTCGATCAGAACAATGCAAAATTTTAATGTAGCCTGTATTCGACAAAATGAAAAATTATATATTTACTTCTTTAAAATCAGTTTACTACATAAAAATTGAATAAAACGATACATCGTAAATGTACTCTGAGTTTTTTTTTCACTTTTACAACATAATTCCTATAATAATAGGTTTTATTTTCAGAAAATAAATAAAACACGAGTTTTGTTGTAAAACGTATAGCTAGCATTGCATATTCGGTTTTTTTTTATAAGTTAATGTATTTGAGTGCTGCGCCTAGCTGACGTCGTTGGATTGCTAGTGGCAAAGAGCGGTGGTGGATTTTTTGCAAGAGTTTGACCGTATTTTATGACCCTACCTGTGAGAGGGTGTTCGTACCAGAAATCCTAACGGTTAAGGAAACTATCCATACTCTGTAGTCACGTACGGGTGTGCTACTCGCGCAATATCGTCAAATATCACAACTTTTCGGGACGTTCGGTCATTTCTCGGTTAGCTCTGGTTTCACCATAGTAAACGTAACAAAATCTTGTCTGTAGTGATTTCATATTCCTATTACCGTAGCAGTATGACGTTTGAGGACAAACCATGTTTGCTGTATACTGAGAGCCTACTTAAAAAAAGTATTTATAGAGTTATTAAATTATTTACGAAACACAGTTTTGTGGATCGTTTGGGAAATTATCATTTAGGACTTAACTGCTCGTTATTGGTGTGATCACAAAGGTTACATCGGTAAACTTTTGACATGTTACTAAGAAACGTTTATTCTACAACAGTACAAAGTTTCTGCTTTGGGATAATTTTCCATGTTTCTTAACAGCGAAATTCATCCCTACCCCAAGCCGACTTCGGCAACCTCACAGTAGTACACACTACACGGCTCGGATAGCTTCAGCGGCCAAACAAATTGTATGAAAACCTTAGCAAATATACCCATTTAAAGAAGAATAAATATGCAACAAAGTTTATTAAAAGCGATTTTCACGTAGGGCTCTTTATATTTATGTAAGATGTATTAACTTTTCCGTAAAATTGAATGAAAATGAATTTCTCAACTTTAATGATTTAAATTGTCTATTTTATATTAAGATGTTAAAACTGTGTACTTTTTATCACTATCCTCAGATAGGGCAATGTTTATAGATTATTTTGAGTTCCATACTGTCAGTCTACTCCATAAACTGCATTTGCAATATCCATTATTGTGGATCGTTGCAAAAAATTGTCATTTTGGGCTTAACTTCTCGTTTTTGGCGTGACGCACAAGGTTTGCATCGGTAAACTTTTGACATGTTACTAAGAAACGTTTATTCTACAACAGTACAAAGTTTCTGCTTTGGGATAATTTTCCATGTTTCTTAACAGCGAAATTCATCCCTACCCCAAGCCGACTTCGGCAACCTCACAGTAGTACACACTACACGGCTCGGATAGCTTCAGCGGCCAAACAAATTGTATGAGAACCTTAGAAAATATACCCATTTAAAGAAGAATAAATATGCAACAAAGTTTATTAAAAGCGATTTTCACGTAGGGCTCTTTATATTTATGTAAGATGTATTAACTTTTCCGTAAAATTGAATGAAAATGAATTTCTCAACTTTAATGATTTAAATTGTCTATTTTATATTAAGATGTGAAAACTGTGTACTTTTTATCACTATCCTCAGATAGGGCAATGTTTATAGATTATTTTGAGTTCCATACTGTCAGTCTACTCCATAAACTGCATTTGCAATATCCATTATTGTGGATCATTGCAAAAAATTGTCATTTTGGGCTTAACTTCTCGTTTTTGGCGTGACGCACAAGGTTTGCATCGGTAAACTTTTGACATGTTACTAAGAAACGATCATTCTACAACTGTATTAAGTTTCTTCTTTGGGATAATTTTCCATGTATTAAAAACCTTTGTTTCTTTACAGCGAAATTCGTCCCGACCCGAGCCTACTTCGACAACCTCGCAGTAGTATAGACTACGCGGCTCGGATCGCTTTAGCGGTCAGACACATTGTACCAAGCTCTCAACAAATAAACTAATTTAAATTTTAAGAACTTTGCAACTACTTTTATTTAATGTTTTCACATCGGGCTCTTCGTGTTTTTGTAATACGTATTTCCATTTGTGCCCTTTTTTTCCATAACACCTCTCTTCTAATGTTATTGAATAAATATCATATTTAGTCAAACGTAGTGAAAGATTGTTATATTTAATCATTGAGAATAATGTTTTGAGTAAGTTTTGGTTTGCTATTCTGAAAGTATACTATAGTAATTACGTTATAGTGCCATATTGTTGAGTGGTCAATAAAGTATTATTTAGGACTTAACTTCTCGTTTTCGGTGTTCCGCGCAAGGTTTGCGGAGGTAAACATTTCAAATGTTGCTAGAAAACTTGAATGTTACCACTGTTTTAAATTTCAGTTAGGGGCAAATTTTACAAAGATTAAAAATCTTCGATTTCGTGGGAGTGAGAGTGGCCACAGCGCTTGCGGCTGTGGCTCTGTCGCAGTGCGTAGACGACATTGATACGCTCGGGAGTCTCTAGTGATCCTATAAACTAATCTAGACTTTTGGGAGATATGTCCCTGTAAAGCTTAAGAACTATACAACAACTTTTGTTTAAGAAATATTTGCGTAAGACCCTTTATTTGTAAGTGAATTGTCTTTTTATCGCCTTTACTGATGTAAAAAAACTAATTTCATTAATTAAACATTTTTTTTCTTACCTTTATTATCAACACTTAGAACTTTATTCATTATAAATGTGAGTAGTAGTGCTTTAAGATTATTTTCATATAGCTATCGAGAGTCTACGGTAAAAAGTGCGTAAATGGGAAGCATTTTAATGAACTGCTGCAAGTCGCTGTCATCTAGGACTTAACTGCAAATTTTCAGTGATACGCACAAGGTCTACAGCGGTAAACTTTCGGTATGTTATTAAGCATAGTCGACTCTACCACTGTGCAAAAATTCAGCTTTGGACAAATTTTTCACAGGTTGAAACCTTTGTTTCCTGGGCTATGGCGAGTGACGTGTCTGGCTGGCATTCGGCTGGACGAGGGGGAAGGGGGGGATGCAAGGTCAGCACGATCTTATCTTTCTCTCTTTGGCTGTTGTAAATGACCGTGAACTAATTGCAAGGCAGTGCTGTATTTTTTTAAGCCGAAGACACTAATTCGAATACGGCCGGCCCTTACCGTGAACGGCCTTAACCCAGCTGCATGCCGGTGTCTGAGAAGCTTGACAAGACCTTCCGGGCTTTTAATCTCTAGTCCGTGATTATCTCGGTCCTGACCATCACGTATTAACGAGTTTTTACTGTACGTCAATAGGATGTGTTCCAAGGAAAATGTAAACAGGCCAAGTAAATTGTAAGCATTTAAGTACTACATTTACATCAATATTTTTCCTCGAATCCCGAATCTTTTCCCTTGAATTTCGAATCTTTCGAATACTAGAGATTCGGTGGGATTCGAGGATTCGAGGATTCGACCGGCCCATCCCTAGTTTTTTTCTAATGTTATGCAGATCTGTTTTTTCTACTGTAAACATACAAGTCACATGTATCAACACCTGTTACATACATTAATATCTGACACTGAGTGTAATAAATATTATTTTTCTTTAATGTAATGTTTCCCCTTTCGTCTAGAAGTAAATATTTCAACGAAACATTTCCTGCCTCATCTATTATGCACCTATCTTTACATGAAATTGGATATTTTACTTCTAATACTTTTTTTGCCTTGCCTCCACTAACTATGATGCCATCTGGACACTTTCGTATCATATGTTCTTTGATAATGGCCTATGGCTTCAGAATCCATGTCTTTTCTGTATTTCACATTTCTAGCGGCTACACCAACTAGAACTTTGTTAGACTCTACCAAAAACCTATTTGCTAACGAGTCAAAAGTTTCTCTTCTTACTTTTATGTGATGAGCCTTGTTGCTCGCCGAGATGCGGAGTTTTCTTTCAGTGAACCATTCTGATCATTCTGCCTGCTTCCGTGTTGCTACAGAAATATTGAGTGCCTTCTCATTACTAACACTCACATAGTTTTCGTAGAATGACTGTTCGCCATCATTAAATGGTCGAAATGCTAACTTTGTTGTCAAACTATTACACTGATTTTGTAGGATTTCTTTAGTTATATTTTTACATTCATCCAGCACTACTGAGCTTTCCTCTGATTCTAATAAATAAATAATTACACTTTTACAGTCACGTTCCTCTTCTGTTCTGTTTTCTGCTTGTAACATTTGATACAGAGGACAAGCGATATTAACAATAGTATCCAATTCTAAAGGAGAAGCGGCTACAGAATATTTTAGTTATTTTTTAGGAAATATTTCACTTATTCGCTTTCCCTTTGAATACTTTTCTTTCGCAGCCCTAGTGGAACATGGTTTTCCCCATGTTTGTGGAATGTCAGTCTTCGAAGTAATTTGTTCATTAACATAGTAAATAACTGCAGCAATGTGCTTACAGTCGCATCCAAGTCCTGCCGGGCATGGGCAGTTTCTGTTTATAATATTTCTTCCGCCGTCAACCTACGAAATCAAATGAAAGGTTAAATAAACATTAACATTTAAACAATAGGCACTGAAGTATAAACGTAAGGAAATAAAATACTTACTTCAAGAGTGACAAGGTACGGTGGAAGATTAACAGATGTTTGCCGAATAACTTCTGCTTTTAATAGAGAAACGTCACCTCTCTTTATTTCCTCTACATTATTCACATGGCCACTGATACAAATATTTTTCCCTTTCGATAATTTATTCTAGTATTTTTAATCGGTAGGAAACCACACGTAGTTTCTGTATCACACATGATTACAAACTGATTGTCAGCGCGCTGTGTGTCTCGGAGAGAAGCAGGCAAGTCGCGCGCGGCAGTCCCTCAAGTTGTTTCGAAAAGAAACACTACGCAGCGCCACCAGTACGATTTTCAGACCCGTGCACGGTGCCTATAACTACACAATTTTACTCTGATAATGAGTCGTCCCTTCTCCCCCCCTCCCCCCCTCCTCCTTCTCAGTAACGGTACTGGAAGTCAGGAAACTTTAACTTCCACCAGGTTTTTTTTGCAAAAATCATTGTTTTGTTATGCCTCACTTCAGTTTATAGCTCCATATACAGTTGAAGACTGTGAATTTACATCATGTGGAAATTATCTGTGAAAAGATTTTAACGTTCTAACACAGAAAAATCTGCTCTTTCCAGCAAATAATAGATATTTCTTTTAATTTTACTATTATATGTTGAAAATGACTGGGAAATGATAATTTTTTCTAAATATTTTATATAAAGGTCCTAAAAAAATTTTATCAGGTATTTGTAGCCACCCTCATAAAGGTAATTATTGCTGTCCAGGGAGACAACCACACAAAGTTTTAAAAGTTAAGGAAGTTCTCCCGTAAGACAAAGCTTCATTTGCCATACTGGAGGTTTTTTTTGGGTTTTTTCTTTCTAGATTCTCGATACTCATAGAAAAAAGTTCAGAAAATTTGACTGTAGAGGTAAATTTGTATACACTTACCATGCTGCCGAAAATGGAATAGAAACTTCGTAAAGAGTGACCACGATGCCATTAATAATGCAATAATTGTGATCTTAAATATTTGCCTGCCCTTTAACAAGCAACAGGGTAGTTACTAGTTGTATGAACTAATGTAAAACGGTCAGTGTGCGAGGTCACTTGGCTAGTGGGTTCTAGCCACGCCACAGGCGAAGGGTTCACCCGCATCTCGGTTGCCGTAATCAGGGTAGCTGTCTCCTGTTGAGACTGCTGCCCTGAAGTCTGCGTCTGCATCGACCAAAAGTCAGTGAATCCTTCGAACTCGGCTATTGTCTGTCGCAAGCTGATATTGTGGTACAGAGCAAATGGTTCACACTGTTTGACACTATCGAGCGTGTTAACATTTAAGTTGTTATTTTCTAGGGGTGCACGAGTGCTGAAAATTTTCGAGTCTATTTTTAAGTACTTGACTCCACGCCTAATTATAAAGCTCGAAAAATTTGATAAGTTTACTGTTTGGTCTAGGGAAATAAAACACTCTTGAAATGTATCCCACAATCTCTCAAATACATATTGCAGGCATATTTATAGCTTCAGTTCAAGAGCTGTCAGACAATTTTTGAGCATTTGTGAGTGCAATGTCAAGGAAAGAATAACCAAGGAATAATGTAGAGGAACTTATAAGTGACTGTTACGGACAATATTATATGGTGAAACCCAAATAACTCTGAACAGAATGTCTTAATACACCATAAATCATATCAATACACCATAAAGCACCAAAAAGCAATTAAAATCATGAAACTAATCAGCATTTTCAATCAAAACTTACCTCTAGTGACAAATACTTAATCTTTTAAATATTAAATTGAATGAAAGTAATTTATTTAGTATGATTTTTGTACCACAGTTCAGTAAAAAAAAAAAAAAAACTGGAAAAAGTTTACTTTTTAAAATCTTGTAACTGTTATTATTTATTCATTTTTACATTACAACCTTAGAACATTTTTCAAACTCAGAAATACTGAACATTTTTATTTTATTTGTTCTGAAAAGTTTGACATGCTTATTACAAATCATTATATTGAATAAGTGCATCATGTTTGTCAAAATGACACTGTTTTGGAGAAAATAGTATCATGGAACATTTAAGTATCATTTTTGTTCAGTAATATTGTCACACAGTATTTAAAATTAAATAAAAAATACAATAAATTAAATAAAAGAAATCAATAAATTGAAAACTATAATGAGTTTTCTTTAACTTAATTCAGGGGAAAACTGCGCTGCCCGTCGTTCCTATATCCCTTCCTTGGAAAGCCGTATCCTTGATCTGTCTTGCAGTGTCTGGCGGCGAGGTGAAGTTGCCCTGTTTACCTTTTTCTGACTGCCAACTGGTGAAGTTAATTCGAGCCCTGTTCGAATCAGCACTTTGTTGCCGAGTGGTGTACGAAGGAACTACTGGCCTTTCAGCTTCGTTGATCGACGTCCTGCTCAGCCGCTCCAGCCTGTCGAAAGCGAGGACCTGCTCGATGCCCATCTCTGCTTGGAGGTATCTCGTGCATTCAAACTTTTGAGGAAGGTGAGATTCCAGAGATTTACTCCTTTCGTGGTCATTTTTTTCTGTGTGTAATCTGGCTTGTAAATTCCCTTGAATTTTCATACTCCAAAATGGTTGCCTGAACTGGTGTTTTAAAGTCTTTTATGAGGTAACACCTCCCACCAATAGTACCCATGCAATTCAACTTTTCTTCCTCGCTGAGTCGGAACATGGCGGCGTTCTCTTAGAATCTCTTGGGGTTTTCGTTTTCTCCGGCGGAGTGCCTGGGCATGGCCTCGGATTGAGCACCGTGGTGTAAGTCACAGTAGAGTAGGAGGGGACTAGAGTAGGAGGGGACTAGAGTAGGAGGGGACTTGGAGCCCAGTGGCTTTAAGACACTGCTTCTAGGAACATCGGTGATAGTGAGGGTCGTTGTGGAACTGGTGCTGGAGCAGGTCAAGTTGTCTTGTAGTAACTGTAGCCTGCCGACTTGCTGTTCAACATCTGAGGTCAGCTCTGTGTGCTGCTGTGCAAGGTTGTACCTGAGTGGTACGCTGGTTGATTGTCTCACTCACCATTGTCTGATACATAACCTGTGGTTGATCTTGGCCACTTCGGGTTTGTTTGGTTCTTTCTAGCCACCCGAACTAATTGTTCTGATGTCTAGCTAAGCCGGCTGGCCAGCTCTGTTTCCAGTCTTCTGTGCTGATTCCTGATGTTGGTACTGAATGGTCTGTAGTTGCTCCTCATTGTGAGCTTTTCCACACTAGTTTCGACATTCTGCAGTTCCCGTTGTAGGTGAGCATATAATGCTTCAAGCCCCTGCTGTATATTAGTTTCTAGGTTATGACTTTGTTCCCGCATATCTGCTTGTAGAGTTTCCATGTTATAATTCTGTTCATGCATGTCTGCTTATAGGCTAGTTTTTGTCTCTTGCATGCTTGTTTTTTCCTCTCGTGTATGCTAGTTTTCAGATCTTGAAAGATGTTCCGTATCATAGTCCCTACACTAGTTTGTGCTGGGTCGCTTGAGAGAACACCATGACAGTCAGTGTTACGGCCTAGGAACTGAACCCTCAGTAACCATGTGGTCAGCCGCTCCGGCATGTTTTGTGGCCACAGACTGTGGTAGGTATGAACTGTGAATGTGGCTGTCTGTGAGGTGAATGGCGTGTCGGTACGACTGATCCTACTGTGCTGCTATGGTGACTCTGACTCCTAAATCTACTCCTTCCCCTTGTTTTCGTTACAAACAATAATTTTAATACACACGGACTTCAACAAAAATATCTTTTGTAGGCCCCACTAGTTGGTGGCCACTCTGTAACTTACGTGAACGTACTTGTGCGAATATGAACAGAACTATGATAAAGATATAACACATGTGTTGTGCGATATTATAGTGTGATGGCCATAGATTTAAAAATTGGTTGTCTGTAAAGTCGGTTTACGGACGATAGTTTAACGTGACAACGTTATAACAAAACATTGATGAATTGATTGATCCAGAAGAAAAGGAAATATCATATTCGGGCTGAGACTGAGCCGTAATAGGTTTTTGCAACCAAACCAGTTAGGCATTAAAAATATTATATTCTTTGAGGAAGAAAATTTTTTTTTTAATTTTTCTCTCTTTTGTATGATAAAATCTACCTCTGCATACTTTTATGAATAACATTGAATCATTTTTATTGACTTATCACTATTTTGTATGGATACAGTTTAATTAATAAATTTTCTTTTATTTGCATTCATTAATTCAAATATATTTATTATTTTTGAAATTTGGTGTGTGCCGTATTTATTTTTACAAGTACAAAAAAAAATTCCGCAGCTGCCGGGATTCGAACCGACAACCCTTGGATTGGAAGTTAGCGGTGCTGACTGCCAGGCCACAAGTCCATGCTTGGAATCTAGTTGTTTCAGATGGTATATACATATTTATAAAAATTTTGCTCACGGTAGGGGAATAATATTATTTCCTTTTTATAACACGATTTTATAACAAATACGCATCCCAAATACACCAAACTTATTTATAATGTGTTACAATATTTTTTAAAACATTGTGCAAAAGATCTCGGGTGTAATTTGAATTATTATGTGTAACTGTACAACACCATTGTTAGTCAAAACATATTTGAATATTCAACATTACTTTTAAATAACCGTACCGATTGTGCTGAAAATCGGTGGACAATCGTTAAATTACATACTATTAGTAATTCAAACTACGAAAATATGATTGAAAAGTCAATTCGATGGTTGTTCCAATCGAGTGGAAGAGAGATGCCACGCATGCGTACAATGAGCATGAAGAGAGATGCCACGCATGCGTACAATGAGCAAACATGACACATCCGTAGTGGGACATCCGTAGTGGGACACTTTTTCGCGCATGCAGCCGGCGTTCATCGATTTATTAGACGTCACGTCAAAAAACTAAATACGAAGAGATTACTTTAACCAGTTCATATATATCTGGAATTATAGCACCAATTTAACATGCAAAAGCTGAAATACCTATATCCTTACAAGTAATAAATTAGATTTAACATTCATTATATTTAATGAGTAATTAAAATTTATCTTGAGTACTTTACTGAATTAAACAGTTAATTTTATACATGCATTTATACTAATACTGAATACTGAGTATTAATTTATTTATTTTAAATTGATTGAATTTGTACTTTTACTTCCGTATTTATAATATCATTCTAGTATTTTCATTATTTTATTGCTATTATTATTTGCATGCAAAATTAAAGTTAGTTAATTTTTATTATGGCATTCAAGTATGACTTCTAATGTCCGTACATAAATACACGCACTCATTAATACACACACACACACAAAATTTGATTCAGGCAAACTGATATTCACAAAGGCCTACTGTGTTTAACCTGGTGTGAGTTTTTTTTTCTATCTCCCTCTCCTCCCTCTATATCCCTCTCCCCTCCCCCCTCCCACCCTCTCCCTCTCCCCCTCTATCCCCCCTCTCTATCCCCCTCTCTCTCCCTCTCCCCAGTAATGTGCAGATTTACAGTGATTGTGTCATTGATTGATTTTATGTCTAAAATGATACCACAGTTGTTATGTAACGTTCCAGAAGCGAACCCGATCCCCACGGAGGAGGTCTGCCACCACTTCAACGAGCTGCGCAGCGACATGGTGCTGCTCCACGAGCTGAAGTCTGCCCTGGAGAACTGCGAGTACGAGCTGCACGCGCTCCGACACCACTACGAGGCCGCCAACCCGGGCAAGGTGCGTCTCGCACTTCCTGATCACTCAGGGCCAGTTTCCTTTTCAGAACAGGACATTTTGGTGTTATTGTTTTTATTTTTTTATGATATTACTGACGATATGATACTTTAATGTTCCGCGATAACTAATTTTTTTCAAAACAAGTGTCTTTTGACTGATACATGATGCACTTTTTTTCCAGATAACGATTTGTAATAAGCATATCTAACTTTTCGGAACTAATAAAAGTTTTTTTTTTTTTGCGTTTGGAATATATCCTAAATTTTAAAAAGTTAACTTTTTTCTATTTCTTTATTAAATTTTGATACAAACATCATGCCAAATTAATTTTTTTTTAAATATTAATTTTTAGAGTTTAGTTTTGATTGAAAAGGCTGATTAGTTTCATTAATTTAATTGAATTTGGGTGCGTTGTGGTGTATTAGCTTGAATTGTAGTGTTGTATGGTGTATGGGCATGCTTTTCGGTGATATTTCAGTTTTATCGCAATTCACCATATAATCTTGTCCCTAGTGATTACGAACCAGCATGTGGTGTGTGTTTCGTTATGAATGATGCACGATACAGGTGAGTCACAGTACAAATCAGCGACGTCAAACAAAGGGCTAGCAACCACTGAATAAATAACATTTGTGTTAAATAAACTATTGTGTCAGTGAAATATAAAAATTTTGTTTCACTGATAAATTAAATATATTTTTTAAATATTTTATTTATAGTTCAAGAATTTTAACTACGTATCTGTGATTTGTATGATAATTATATAATTTAAAGATGAAGTAAATTATATATTTGTGCCATCAATTTTGGATTACATATGTATTGCCAAAGCAAACATTTAATTCTGTAGATAAAAATACTACTGTAGTAGTTGCTAACGTCAAATGGTACTTTAAAGTTCATTGTAAATAGGTTTGGCTCCATAACAGTCCCCTTTATGATAGAAAGAAAATTGTGCCACTAAAATTTCACATTATTTAATACTTATTATAGTTAGATTACATCGCTAACCTCTTATTCGTTTCACTGTTTCACTCCATCAACTTATACACTCGTGCTATATAATGTAGCATCAGTGTGATAAATACCATCCAAAATGTTTGTTCGTACTAGAAGGTTACGGTACGTTACTTGGTCAGAGTTTTAACGAAAAACATTGTCTCGTAATCACGCAGATTTTCCTGCGGGAATCTCCACAACTTTCGGTGTTTCCATGTCTTTTGTATAGCTGTACTTAAATTGTTACGTTCTTTTTTTCTCAACTTTCATATCTCTTTGGAGTAACATTTATTTTCCGTGACTTTTTCTCTAAGATATACACATCTCTTTGGAGTTTTTACTAAAGTGTTTGCGTATATCAAAAATTAAAATCTACCTGGAAATGATTTTTCACACAGAGTTGGGACCTAGGTAGATCAATTTCTCGTCTACAAATGCAGCTATTCTGTAATTTTATGAAAATCATAACAGTCATTTTTGAGACTACAAATACATACAAACATTGTGCATTTAATAGTATAATATGATAATGATAAGAAACTAGAAAAATTATCATGGTTTTTTTTTATTTTTTCCCAAAATTAGCATCTATGATTTTATAAATTAGCTTGAATGACATTTTAAGTGCTAATTAGCAAAAAATTAGCACCTAAATTTAGATACTAATTTTTCCAGTCTCTAATAATGATAGGTATTTAGTGCCTCCTTTCTAGCTCAAAATGCACTGACAGTCAATTTTTTTCAATACATTGTATTGTAACTTCTAGCACTTTTGAACACGTTACTTAATTTTTAGATTCATAGATGGCAGTGTAGTCACAATTTTATGTGGGTATAGAAAAACAATGTTGGGTTTCCGGTCTTTCAGTTGTATGGTTGCTGGTCCTGACAATTAGACCAAACATTTAAATGCCCATCACTATTTAGCTAGTAAGTACCTGTCTACATTATAAATGATAGCAAGCCTAGGTATATCAAACTGTCCTCTTTTTAGAATTATGTCTTTTATTATTTAAGATTTTTTATGTCTATAACCTCATGTCATACATACTTTGTTTTCTCGTATAATCGTCACACTTTTTATTCTAAAATCAAGTTTGAAAAGTAGGGGTGCGACAATTATGCGGAAAAAAATTTTTTTTGCTAGATAAATTTATTTATAAAAACAAAACCAATTTATGGTAAGTACGTTTATTTAAAATGTGAAGTATGAAAGAGCACGCCAAACAATTTAAATTAATAAGTCATGCAACAAAAACCTTTCAACTTCAAATAAAAAAATAAAATCTGTGACCCAAATGCGAGCCGAACGAAGGCGTAACTATCGCCGTATACACACCACGAAAGAGTGTGGGCTATCAGATGTACAGCAAAACCCCTTATTTGCACTTTTCATGGAGACAAAGTAAAAAAGTGTAAAAAGCGGGAAAGTGTAAATAAAGGGAAAAGTATAAAAAGGAGTACAGTTTACCTTATTTAGAATTTTTTTTTTCCTTTTGTTTAATAGCACAAATACTATAATGCAGGTACAAACACACTAACAAATTTTACTTTAGTATTTAATCAATTATTAATTTACCACATTTGACAAAAATAAAAAAAAGAATGAAAGCCAAAATGTTTTTCTGATTACTTCCTAACAAAAAACTCTGAAATTTTCTCAGCTTGCTTTTTTGGCTGTTCAAGGAGATTATTTGCCTCTCCAAATTATAAATACAGTTGCAACCGGCAGGGTTTATAACAAATACGGGCTACATACACATTGCTCACAGTAAAAATTAAAAAAAAAAAAAAAAGGGCCGCAAATAGATTGAAATTTACCGCCAATAGCGCGCAGTACGCGGAGAAAGGTCATTGTACTCGGTCAGCTGCTGTAACGACCGGCCGCGCATGCGCAGTATAACTCACTCTATGCTCCGCCCAGACTCATGACCTGCCATCAGCAGCCAGCCAATAGACGCGAGCTTAGCGGAAAAAAATATAAGCTCCACCTCCCGTGTACCAATTTTATCCAGTTCTAATACCAGTTTATTGGTATACGCACCAGTTTTCTTGATGCCATGACATGTTTAAGTTTACATTTATCTTGATGTCTTGATACCAATAATTAATTATTTACGATTCCCAGAAATAAATGGTTGGTTTAAAAAATATGCGTCAACTGTACAATACTTCCGAAATTATAAAAGATGTATAAAACCGTTACCAAGACTCCGCTCATTTTATCTTGTGAAGTTTATGTCTCGTACCAGTATTTCGGCTAAGTTGTGACATAAATACAGTATCAGAACTTACAAGCAGCCACGTTTATACATTCGTGAGTTTACGTTTTTCCCTCGTGCATTTTAGATTGTCTCCTGCTATAATTACTCGTACTTTTATACGCCTAGGCTTAAATTATTACATGTTTAGAAATAAAAGCAACTTTTCATGTTCTAAAATATGTATATTTTGCGATTTGAAATGTTCATTGCCGACTAGAAACGTTACGTTTTTCACGATGTTTTTAGGCCTACTAGCTCCACTGTATTTTCTGGTTGTTTATGGTTTTTACGTGACGTAAATAGCGGGATGGATTCGATTTTTGAGACGTAATTCACGGGAAAGTATTGTATTGGACTAAATGGGAACTAAACGGGACCTGAAGAATATAGTGCAAATAACGGGAAAACGTAAATAACGGTAACGTAAATAAGGGGTTTCGCTGTAGTTAAATCGGCACTCGACAGAGAGCGCACGCTGCATGCACTCAGCGAGATATCGATATTCGACTATGTGTACATGCTCTATACGGGAAGCAACACAACCAAACATTAATGATTGCAACGAGCGCTGGCTACATTTTTGTAAGCAGTACACCGCGGCGACGCAGAAGAAAAGATGAACGTTATAACGTTTAAAAACTTTTTAAAGGAAAATTTACATATCAGACAACTACGTATTTCCGTTAATTAAATAAGTAAGAGGTAATGTCCCAATAAATATAAATTTCTATTTTAAAATACATTGTTTTATACGTAAAAAATAACCACACAAAGCGCTCTGAATCTAATAGCGGAACCAAAAACATTGTGCGATGTTTACGCTAGAGGTTTTTTTATCCAAATTTTGACGGCCAAAAATATGGGTGCGACGATTATGCGATAAAAGAGGGTACATAATTGATTAAGTTTTTATTTAGTATTATTGGCATTGATTTTATTATAGTTGTTGATAAAATAGTTTTAATTAAAAAGTAAGTCCTGATTCTTTTGAATTTATGAATGCAAAAGAATTGTTTCCTAAAAATTTGTCCAAGTTTTTGTATTTTGTCCAATGGAGAAAAAGTCATCTTTGTTTATAGGCACAGATGTTGTTAATATTTAGTGAATAGAAGGGCAGAAGTATTGAAATTGTAAAAAATTTTTAATTTCAGTTTTTGGTATCAATAAATGAAAACTAGGAACATTCAGTTTTTATTTCATTAAAACGTTCTCTTAATGAAAGGCAGTGTTTCTAATTTTTTTTTTCAGTTAACTGTTAGTTTACATGAAATTATTTCCTTAGTTAAATGCCAATTTATAAATAAAAATAAAATTTTAGAAAGCCAGTTGGAGGACATTGTAGTTTAATAGTGTGTCGCCAATAGTTGTGAAGGCATTTGCATGTGATGCTTCATGCTTGTGTGGTTCTAAAAACTTTCACTTTGTTTTACAGTATAATTTCCCTCAATAATGTAGTGTGACAAATGTTCAAAGCATTTTAGTAAAGCTATACACAGTAATAATAGATGAAAAGGCCAAAAATACTGTTAAGTTAGTACAGTAGAACCCTGTTATAATGTTTTTCAAGGGAGCACAAGAAAAAAACATAAGCAGTAAAACGTTATAAGCAGGTAATCTCAATTTAGCACTTAACAATGTTCGAGCTTTGTACCAATGTACTCACCAAGCTATGTTAACAACTTTAATGTTAAAACCAAAGATAGTATACTTGATACATGAATTTTCTGAAACAAGCGGACAATTTTTTAACTTCGTCTTGTTCCCTGGTTAAATTTTGTTTGTCTTTAAAGATACACTGCCACATTTTTTGTAAAATTATCTCACGATTCATGATGACAACATTAAGAGTGAGAACGTCTACTCCTTTGCCACCTGAAAATGTTTAATTTTGGGATTCCTACGTTTGAATGAAAAAAAAAAATTATTTGTAAGCAATAGAAAATACTTCTAGTTATGCCCTCGCTCAATGGTTGGCAACTTAAATATCGTAGGACTATGTACGTGCATCTGAATATCCACTGGAATGGCAAGGAAGAGAAGAGTTGACTAAGGGTGCCAACTGACACGTAACTATGAACATTGTGTACCTTCAGTCATTGTCCTTATGGGGGAAATATTGGGACTTTAAAAATATGACATTATAAGCAGGAACATTATACTAACAGGGTTCTACTGTAGTTAGCAGCCGAATGTTTGCAGGACAGGTGATATCCCATCACAGCTGGCATGCCACTATGTAGGGGCGTTTGTTTTGCCAGTGGGGTGTGGTTTGAGCAGGAAGCCACTAGGGAGGTAACTTAAGAGCATTCATCACAGCTGCTAAAACTGTGTTTTGCAGAAATTCACGAGTCAAAGTCGCAATGTGGTAATTTTCATATTGAAAAGAAGAATAAAAGATGACAAATATAAAAATGAACAATCAAAACGTTCTGGTGGATAACATTTTTTTATAACTAATTTTTATTAGTAATTCACTTTTATTCCACAATTAAAGTATTTACTTTTTTTGAACTGTTTTCAGACTTCTCCAAAAAAAAAAAAAGTGCGTGTAACTCAGTACGTGTGACCCTTGACTCGTAAGGCTTTCGTAAGGGATAAAATAATGGCAACGAAAGAAAAAGAGAAAAAGAAGACCATTGTTCTAAATAAACATGAATTAACAAAATTATTACTCATTTCAAAATAAGTGCTCAGGTTATCAATAATTATTGGTCCATCAATAATGATTATTAACAATAAATATTACTGACACTTGAAATAATCACACCATAAAATGTTATATTAAGATTTTCAGGACCCCAACTATAGCACGAAAACAATTTAAACTACAATTTATACATATTTTAAAAACTATTTATACAATTTAATAACAAGAAAACACAGCTTGTGAATTTTGGCTTTCATTTCTTTTTCAAGTATTTAAAAATCCTAACATTTTTGTAATTATTATTATTAATTTGTTTCAAATAGAAATAAATGAATATGAATAAACAAAATTACTACTCACTTCAAAATAACAGGTCAGGATATCATTAATAAAGGATTAATTAACCAAACCATTAAGAAAATATTTTATTAATATTAAAGCTAGGAATGATAATAATAAATTAATTTTTAATTTTATTTTATATAATGTATAGAACTATATGTTATCAAGCATTTTTCTTGACTAATTTTGTATTTATGCAAATATCACCGTACCATTGAGTTATAGTGCAACAGATTTTGCCAATAGGCTACAAGGACATACTACAATGTATTCACAGGCATTGGCAATGTTCTGCCGTCGAATGAATGAACAATGAATAACTTGTCCGCCGCTTTGCGATGCGAAAACTAAACAGCACGCACCTACCTCACAGTAATTATTTACATTATAACCATATTGCCACAGTGAAAATAAAAACAATATTCTACGCATAGGGTTTGTTTGAATTTTTTTTTAATCTTAGTTGGACTCAACATATTTACACATTTGTGGGCTCATAATTAAAATACTATGTGTGATATAGTTAATCAAATAATAATACGTGACAGTAATTACCCTGTCAAACTTAAGCATGAAAAGCATTATACCAGCAAAAATATTTAGTTACACAGCTAAAACAATACTCATATACTGTTTAACAATACTGATTTACACAAGTAATGAAGATGGCCAGTGTCGCGGTGCACAATAGCCTCAGACCCCGTTGTGTTGCCCTCTGCCCAAGTCGGGGTGGCGTCAGGCGCAGGCGGGCTTATCGTCAGAAATCTTTTCACGAAAACCTTGCATTAAAATTCGGCCTTGAAATATTACTCCATCGCACTCAAAGAAGTTTCACTTCAAAAAATGTTTCACAGATGAATTTTTGCACAGTGACAGTTAACTTTTGGCATGTTAATTGTTAAGTATGGTCGACTATGACTGTACCGCTCACCTTCAAACGGATTATTTGTTACATGTTTAAATTTTTATATCCTGGAGAAAAAAATGCTTTTCACAGCATTGATAAATGTAAGCTAGGATAGAAACTATATTTACTACCTATATTATAAAATGGTCATGCATTTGACCAGTTAACGTTTAACCATTGGAGACATTAAACTAGATATTTTGATAGCCACATTGCAACTTTCAAGATTAGTAGTTTAGCGAATTTACTAAATAAAAACACACGTAACTTCCGCCCTCCCCCTACTCTTCAGCCGTTTTACCCTTGTCGATATAAGACTGTTTAAAAATTCCCAACTCTCCTCCTTTTCAGACCTCGTCTGCCACGTTGCTCGCCTGGATTTATTTTTCTTTATCCCCATGCCTTCGCGTACAAATATCATTGAAATGGCAGAGCAAAAAAATTTTCCCTGTTGTTGTATCCTCTGAAAGACATGGTGACAACTGTGTAATGTTTGATGAAGAGGTTAAAGCGCAAAATATTTCTTGCTGTAATTTTTCCCCCCAGACGCTGCAGATCCCAGCCAAGGTGTTTGCGAACAGCGACGTGGCCCAGAAGATAATGCCGGTCGCGACCTTCGAAGCAGCGAAGCAACCGAGAGCCTCTTCAGAGATAATCGACGTCGTCGGGATCTCCCCGGGAGTGTCGAGTGTCACCTAGCAGATGTTCACGACGCTCGTACAACAGTCTGTTGGTTGATTGTGTCGAGAACGATGCTGACACATCTGCAAGCTGGCAATTGCAAATTCACAGACGTCGCGTTGACACCAGAGCCTAAATTGTTTCATGGAGTCTTTCAACTTTTGGATTTGATCTATATATTTTAACGTGTTCGTTAGCCCACAGTGAGCACAGTTTTAAAGTTCAGGACGTGTCAAGAGAATTGTGGTTCAGTCATTCAACTAAGAGGTACCGTGTGCTTCAAGGCCACTTGAATCTACAAATCCTCGGTCTCTAGTTAACACACATCTGTTGCTGCATGGCAAAATTTTTTTTTTTTTTTATGATCAGTGGTATTTAATCTTTAATTTTTTGCTCTAATGCATATTCTGAGTTATCCATAACAATTATTCACCAACAGGTGACAGTATCGAACTGTCAGGAGAAATTAATTAGCTCTGGGAAGGAGTTTTAAGGCTCCTCAACATGTGAGGGGTGATAGTACCAACATGGAAAATCGACAAAATGAATCAGTCAGTGGGAGGTAACTGAAATGTAGGCCTTTGAAAATACTATTTTTTTTTTTTTTTTTTTATGCAAAGCAAATATTGTTTCAAATAGAGAGTGTTGTTTTCTGCAAAGCTGTATTACACTTATTTGATCAAATACAGGATTGATTAAAAAAAAAAATTGTTTAACATTGATTAAGTAATTAACCAATTGGGCCGTTTGTAAAACATACAATAAAAATTATTAAATAACCATGCATAATATTAATATTGAGCATTCTTAAAAGCAAACAGAATGCCACATTTTGATTTTTTTAAGTAACCAACTTTATTCAAACAAAACAAATTCAAAACCAAAAAAAACATGAGCAAATCTTTGGCGTCCAGTGTTTTAAAATTCTGCATCACAACCAAAACTTCAAAAGAAATAAATAAAAATTTCCTGACGATGTCAAATCAAATATTAAAAAGAGCTCCGATTGATTTGCTAAGGCCTACTGGAGTGTTTCATTTAATTAAGAAGGATTAGGATTCGACCTTGCCAGGAAAGAATCCATAGCATTCTTAATCACCCCTTTAATCAATTATGTTCTTGGTGTAGGGGGGAGGGGGGGGGGACACAAACAGCTTGATTTGGTGCCAGATCACTGACTGTGCCGAACCGCCATTTTCAGAATTAAAGACTTTTTGCTGAACTTGGTGATCTATTTATTGATTGTATTTTCCAAAATGTCTCATTTGTTAGTTGGTCCAGCAACATAAAAAAAATTTATATGATTCTGTGCAAAACAAAATAGAAATGTTATATTTACACTCTTTATTGTGTTCACCTGTATTATACGTGATACTATGTAATATTTACACTCTGTATTGTGTTCACCTGTATTATACTTGATACTTGCAAATAAATAGGAGATACGGAAAGGGAGTAACTAATCACCTTTGACACTGGCGTGAAAAGAAGGAAAAAAGGTTTATTACTTAAACAGACGTGTCTAGATATTTTTGAGAACCCCTGAAAATAAATTCTAGTTGATTTGTGATTTTCCATAAGCTAACATGAATTATTGTACATTGGAATGGCACTGGTGTGTTGATAGATGGAGTCTATTTCTTCAACATGATTACCAGAGGAAGCCAGTCCATTCTGTGGCCGCATTCATGCATGCAAGGTTTTTTTTCTCTCACCATTTATCTAAAATCGACACATCAACAATTTGATCTTTAAATTCCATTTGTAGGGGTTTTGGTCATTGGTTTCATGCTGATTGGTTAAAACATTGTTTATTCTAAAAGCCACATTTCTGAAAATAAAAAAATTCCCAAGTGTGGGTAGTTTTCCATATCAAAGTTTGGTGTAAATCTAACAATTTGTAATAGCGTAAGAATGGTCGGTTAGGATAGCTACATTGAAAATACTTTAAAAAAGTGTGGATTGTTAGCTTAGCTATATTAAAAAATATTGTAAAATATTAATGGTTAGTTAGGAATTATCAATTTAAGATGAAGCTAAATTAATGCAACTTATTTGTATTGTAGCTAAATTAGCCAACCACACTATTTAAAAAGTATTTATAATGTAGCTTCACAATTCTCATTTCTCAGTTACTGAAGTCTATAAAAGATGATCTAGAAATATTCACAATTTTAAGTTATTCTAGCTGAAGTACTCAGCATTGCACGGGCTGAACACATAATATAAGGAATATCACTACCAAGTTTTAAGTCTGTAGGACAAACACTGGAAATTTAGATTTTAGAGTCCCACTGAATGCACTGCATGACTTGATGTAAACTTTTGGACATACACCATTGCCACATGTATATCTGTAGAAGAAAACTACAAAAAACCAAAAGACAAAACACACAAATTAAGCAAAAAATTGCTGTTGTCAACAGGATATATACACCACATAATATTCCATAACAGGAATATGGTCAACAAACAAAGAAAAACAAAGAAAATTGGACTAAGAGAACGAAAAAAAACAACCACAAATGACTAATTGAACCCCAAAAAATTCAGCACAACAGTTGAAACGAGACAAAACACAACAAAAAAAAAACAAAAAGATGAAACAAACACAATAGTTTTAAAACAGAAACAAGCCAGCACAACAGTTGAAACGAGACAAAAACACAACAAAACGAAAAGACGAAGCTTTTTGTTGTTGTTGTTGTTGTTGTTGTTGTTGTTGTTGTTGTTGTTTGTTTGTTTGTTTGTTTGTTTGTTTGTTTGCTTGAGTCCTGTGCCAGCTCTCGTGTAGAGTGCCGCCCAGAGACTCGTGCATTTTGATTTGGAGTACCTGGTCCACTGGACCTTTACCTCCTGCCTATGGGATAGATTTGATTACCTATTATTTGTGGCTTATGCCTTGCTTATGATTATTGTGGTTTTCTGCCCACCAACCCCCTCCATATGAATGGTGGTTAGTTAGTGTGACAGTCCACCATTTGTCCCTATGTGCATACCTAAATACCTAATTTATATTATTTATTTTTAATTTTATTTTATTTTTGATTTTATTTTTATTTTTTATATTAATTTTTGCCTATGTGCTTTTTACCGCTTTGGTAAGTCGGTCGTCCCTGTGTCTATTTTAATACATTACATACATTACATAATACATTTATTTTCTATGCCTACCCCCACCTAGGTAATATTTCGCCTAGATGGGGCTTCCCTGCTTGACTCTATGGCAGCGTCATTGTAATACATTACTTATACAGTTACTTACACTTCTACAATAATTATAGCCTACATACTGGGGATTGCTGCTTGTTACAATTTTAATCATTAATGTTTTCATTATCCTTAAAAGTTGAGCCCTACTAGTTTGAATTGACAGTTTCCTAATTGTATATTGCCCCTGTTGACCTAGAGGCTGTCCCCCGTTTTCAGGGTTCCTGACAGACCCATCCGGCTAGCATGGCGCTCGAGGGTGTTACTCACCACCGGCACTGGCCCTGTCAGGCAGTCCCCTACTTAGGTTCTCCCCCCCAGGTCGTCCTTGTTTTTGTGTTGTGTGCTATTATTTATATTAACCTTTTCTTATCTTTGTTGCTGTACACCCCTAATTTGCATACAGCAGGGTTCCTGTGTCCTTTAATTTTTTGGTAGAATTTTTCTCTAATTTCTTCAATTTTTTGTTTTATTGTTTTCATATTTGTTTTGTTGTGTATTTCTTCATTGCTTCTTCCTCTTTCACTCTGTAACATGATTCGGAGGCATTTGTTTTGGGCTACCTGTAGCTGTTGTATGTGCATTTTTGCTGCCTTTCCCTAAATTTCATTTCCATACAACATGGCTGTTCGTATTACTGATGAGTAGAGTAGTAATTTCGTTTTCATTTTTATGTTGCTTGATTTTAGCAAAGAGTATAATTTAAGCATTTTTCCTTTTGCTGCTTGTGCTGTCTTTTTCAGGTGCTGTCTCCATGTTAATTTTGAGTCTATGTATACTCCTAAGTATTTGATTTCTTTGACTGTAGGTACTGTTTTTTTTGTATAAGGTGATTTCATGTTTGTCAGGTTTTCGTTTCTTTGTGCATTCAAGTATCACACTTTTTGTGGGGTTTATTTTAATAGCCCACTGCTGCCAGTATTTTTCGAGCTTTTGTATGTGGCTTTGTACTAACATTTTTGCAAATCTTCTGTTCCTATCTTTGGCATATATGACGGTATCATCTGCGTAGATTGTCATGTTTGTGGCTTCTCCTTTCGGAATGTCTCTGGTGTAGAGCGCATACAGAAGAGGTGAAAGGGCTCCTCCTTGTGGTACCCCAGCCTTTATTTTTCTTATGGTTGATTTGCTTCCATTTAAGTTCACTTGAAATGTTCTGTTCTTTAAGTAATCTTTGATCAATTTCCAGTATACCTCTGGTATGGCTGCCTGTATTAGTTTTTGTATTAAAAACGTGTGATGCACCTTATCAAAAGCCTTTTCAATATCAATAAATATTGCAATGGTTGTTTTCTTTCTGTTTAGTCCTTTCAGTATAAATTTGGAGACCTTTGTTATTGCTTGTATGGTGGAATGGTTTTGCTTGAATCCAAATTGCTGGTTTGGTAATAATTTCTTTTCTGTTGCTATCTTCCTTATTCTTTTTGCTAGTATTTTCTCCAGTGTTTTTGCCATGGTGTTTAATAGGCTGATTGGTCTTCTGTTCTGTGGGAATTTTGGATCTTTGTTTGGTTTTGGTAATGTTATGATTTTTGCTTGTTTCCAGACTGTGGGAAATTTTGCTGTTTTTATTATTTTATTATAAATTGCCAAAAGATGCTCAAGTGCCTGAATTGGTAGTTTTTTAATTGCTTCATTTGGGATTTTGTCAGGACCTGTTGCCTTCCTGTTGGGAAGCGTTTTAATTGCTTCTAAAAGTTCTCTTAGAGTTATTTCTGGTACTTCCTCATTTGTGGAGTTTTCCAGTGTTTCCCTTGTTATTTTATTTGCTTTCCTTAGTTGGTCTTCTTCCACTAATTCGTGGTTTGGTTCGAATTGCATTTCCAGTGTATCTGCGATTGCTTCTGCTTTTTCCTTCGACGCGTAGCAGAGACCAGTTGTTCCATGTATAACAGGTGTGTGCGTTTTTATTTTTCGCCCTGCCAGTTTGCAATTTAGTTTCCATATATTATTCCGATCTTTCATTAAATCTTTGATCAAGTCTTCCCAGCATTTGTTTTCGTGTTCCATTGCTTTTTGTTTTATTTCTTTGTTTAGTTCTAGTATCTGCTTACGAGTGATTGGGTTGCTGTAAGCTTGGTTTATTCTTCTGGTTCTGTTTCTGGTCTTTATTAGCTGGTCTAGTTCTTCGTTGTTTTCATAGTTTATTCTTTTTGGCGATATCATTTCGGTTGCTTGCCTCATGTGCTCTTGAATGGTGTTTGTAATGATTTTTACTTCTGTTTCTATGTCTTCTATTTCTTCATCTATCTGTGGGTAGTCTTGTATGCTATCTTTGAATTTTTCCCAGTTTGTTATTCCTATTTTTCTTTCCAGTTTGTCTATTGTGCATGGTATGCTTATTTTTGCTATTATTGGTAGGTGGTCAGAGCTTAATTTCTGCAAGACTTCTATTTCTGTTATTAATTCTGTATTTGTGACAAAGAAATCTAGTATATCTGGTGCACTTCTGTGGTTCGGCGGATAATAAGTGGGTTCTTCTGGTGCTTGTATCCTAAAATTATAGGCTTCAGCTAGGTGTTCTAGCTCTTTTCCTTTTCTATTATACCTTTGATTTCCCCAGCTTGGTGATTTACTGTTAAAATCTCCTCCCATTATGTAGAAGGGAGCTTGTCTTATTATGTGTTCTATTTTTTCACTCATTTGTCTGTCTTTGGGGTGGCTGTAGCAGGCTGTGATGCTAATGTCTCCTTGTTTGTTTGGTATTATGACTGTTGTATTGTCTTCTTGTCCACCAATTGGCATGTGTCTTATACCATTTTTTATGAATATGGCTGTTCCTCCACCTGCTGGTATGTAGTACCTGGTTTTTTCCTGTAGTTTTGTTTCTGTGATTAGAACAATGTCTATATTTTCTTTGAACAGAATGGTGGCTAGTTCATATTGCTTGTTTTTTAGGCCGTTTGTATTCCATACCATCGTTTTGAGTTGTGTACTTTGTGTATTTCTTGTTGTTCTTACATTGTCCATTGTGGTTTCTTTGTCTTGTTTTTCTTGTTCTGGTTTATTTGCAATTTGTTCGGTTCATTTTCCTGCGGAATTGTTATTATGTCTATGTAATCTTGTTCTTCCTCGTTGGTTTGTGTATCTTGTTCTTCTTCTTCTTGTTCTTCAGTTTCCATTACAATTTTGTCCTTGCTGTATTGCTGTGTCCTTGTTTCTTGCAGTGTGTTTTCTTCTCTGTTGTATTGAAGCTTAGGGAAAGTAACTCTTGTAGTATTATGCTTTCTTTTTCTTGCTTGCTTTTACATGTGTTTACTTTCTTTTTGATTTGAAGTACTTTTTTTATTACATTTTTGAATTCTTCTGTGTTGATGAATTCCATGGCTTCTTGTAAGTCTTGTACTGCTGTAGTTTTCATTTAGTTTTCATTGGTTGCGAATTGTTCTTAGTTTGGAATGATTCATGCTTATTTTATTTTGCTTGTGTATTTTCCTTTTCCTGATTGTTCGCCCATTTTAATTTTATTTGCGGGAAGTTTTCTATTGTTTGTTTCGGAGCTTCTTGTGGTGTTTGCTTGTTTCGAGATTTTTCCCCTTGTTCCCATTTGGCTCGAACTTTTTCATCTTCACTTATTCTGATTGGGCATGCCATGCTGTTTGCTGTGTGTTGTGCCTTGCAGTTTGCACATTTTTGTTCTGATTGGTTTGCTGTGCATTCCTTTGTTCTGTGGTTTCCTGCACATTTCATGCATTTTTCTTGCTGATTGCAGCAGCTGCTGTGGTGTCCATACTGTTGACATTTGTAGCATTGTAATATTCTTTTGGGTTTGTTGTATTTTTCGGTGCTTACAACGAAGCCCCCCAGTCTGTTTAGGTTTATGAAGTGTTCTTTTTCTTGGGTTGGAATTTCTACTTTATACAGTGGCATGGGTGCTCTGACTTTTTCTGTTCCTCTTTGTTGCCAATTTGTCATTTGTGCTATGCTTATTATTTCGAATCCCTCCTCTTCGAGTAGTTCTCGCGCCTCTTCTGCAGTTATTGTTGCATGGAGGCCTCGTAAAACGCCTGTTGTGTAATTCGGCTTTTCCCTGAATGTGTAGCTGGGGATGTTTTGCGACTTTATAGCTTCTATGCATTTGTTGTGTGTGCTGATGTTGGGACACAAAATCTTGCCTCCTTCTTTTGTGAAAATAAGCTTTGTTGTTTGATCTGTGTGGTTTGCTATTATTTTTGCTGCTTTTCTAAAACCTTGTAAGGAGGTGACTACTATTGGTGGTGGTCTCTTCTCCTGCTCTGTGTTTGTTGGTTCGTTTTGCTTTTGTATTGTGCTAGTCGCGATTTTTTTGTAGTTGTTCCCTTCTTGTGGGCTGGCTTTTCTTTTGTTGGCTTCTATTGGAATTTGTGTTCCCTGCTGTACGCTTTTTAGGGGTGTCTTAGTTACTTTGTGAGTTGCTTTTTTAGTTATACAATTAAAAGTGACTTTAGCTTTGCTGCTTGTGGCTTGTGTGCCTACGCCACTCCCGGGACCCTTACAGTGCACAGGGGCTAAGCCCTCAAAGGGTGTATCTCCCGGAGTGGGGCCCCAGCTCCGCCTGACTTGCGGCGGCCTGGACACGACCTAGCTTGTCTGATTTCTTGTTGTGTACCTCCCTGGCTGCTGCCACTGACCTCTGAGAGGCTAGGCCTTGGGGGACTGTCCCCGACAGCAGTCCAGTAGGTGTGCTTTCTGCCCCCTTTGTTAGCACCGCAAGGTTACCCAGGGGCAGATTTTTGCATGATGAATTCCGCTGGTTGCTTGTAGAGTTCTGGTTGCTTGTAGAGTTCTGGTAGCTTGTCGGTTTCTTGTCGCTTGAAGGCTGCTGGCTGCTAGTAGCTGGTTGCACTCTTGTTTGCTGGCTTGATTTCTTGCCGACTGGTCTGTCCCCCGGTGGGGACGAGACTGAAGACGATTTCGATTGCCCTCCTCTTTTATAGGAGGCTGCCCTCTCCTGAGTGGCCGAGCGGCTCGGCGAATCAGAGCGCGCCCCCCTTTCCCCTCTCGAGGGAGGCGAGCAGTCCTCCCTCCCTCCGAGGCTCGAGGAAGGGGAGTGATCCCCCGAAGAGGCTCCCCCCTTGCCAAGCCTTGTTGTTCTTCCACTTGAAGTTTTCTCTCTTCTTCCCTCATAGCACTCTTCTCCTTTGCTGCTAGTGAGAGCTCCTCGATGTTGCTGCTGTTGCTGCTGTCACCAGAGTCCAGTAGTGGCAGTCCAAAAGACGAAACAAAAAAATGAGGGTATTTATCAGAGAATGAACATCATCTTGCTCAGCCAATGGCAGACAAGCCATGGAGTTAAAGTGGATTGGTTATGGTAGGTTGAGTTATTGGCTATTGTTTTGTGCTGCAGGGATGTTTATCTCTTAATCAAAGGGATCCACATATTTTTTAATTCAATGCTCTGCTGGCTGAAAATATTTTTATTGCTAATAATGAAGGCTGATTCTTTGATTTTCCTTTTTATTTTATCGGGTTTCTGTATGAGTAGAGGCCCCGAAAAATGGTGAAGCGCGGAATTCACGAAATAACGCGAAAATTTGATAGTTTAAACGAATTTTGCGACTTTCCTTTGATTTTGACATAGTCGCGAAATTCACGAATTTTCGTGCGAAGTTCACGCTTTTTTCGCGCAAAATTCACGCTTTTTGGCACAAAATAATGTCCTTATGTCGCAAGTTCTATTTATTTACGCCATCATAAACATAAGCGTGAAATAAACATAGACTGAAAGACTAGTGCCGTGATATTATCTTCGTTTTGACACGTTACTGAAATCCACGTATTTTTATTACTCTGTTTACAAGCAGTAAATATTGCCATCGCAAATGAAAACAAAATGTAACAAATGTCAACAATCGATATGTGCGCAGTACCAACATAACAAAATTGACTCCACTGTTTCGTGTATTGAATAATGGTCGTTTCTGCCGCAAGGCACACTGGTGTCGATTTTTCTAACCTAATTTAATCGCATGGAGCTAAGATGGTAGTCATTTTTGCGTGCACATATCTATGCGTGTTTACAACTACCGTCCACATTTTGTAAGTTTTGTGATACAATTGATTTTGTGGCTAAGATGCCGAAAACTTCAATGTTTGGTCGCGAAAGAGAGATGAAATCGGATGATTTTATATTTTTGATCAGCGGGACAAAATTATGATGTGCAAGTTCTGCAACGTGCGGGTTGATTGGACACGCAAAGACACGTGCAAAAAGCATGTGGCAAATGACTAGGGATGCAACATCGCTCTTAAAAACATCGATATCACGAACATCGATGTTTTAACCGATGTTTTTAAATATCAGGAAAAACATGCCAAAATGAATTAAACTATAGTATGTAGCCAAAAACCATACCTACTACAGATTCCTGACCACAATATCCACAACCTATTTACAGTCGTGTCTCGTGCAGAACAAAAACATGTATTAAAAGCAAATTCTGCTACCAAAAACTTAAAAATCCGCATGAACTACTTGACCAGCTCTCAGTAAACTTCAAAGAGTTGTGGACAAATTTAAATGACTACAACTTCACAACATTAGCAGAAGTGAAGGTAAACATTAAAGGGCATGTCCATAATGTAAATGTATGTAAAGCTGGCCGTCTGTTCGGGGTTTATGTGTGTCAGTGAGGCGGGATGATAAGCGCGACGCTCGCTCGTGCTTCTAGCGCGGTGTCTCCTCTGGACTGGCGGGCAGTCTTCTCGTCGTGCACAGGACAACTGAGAGAACTGAGCGGTGACCGTGACATTATATGGCCGAGAAATGAAGATAAAGGTGTACTGCACTGCCCTTAAGTGGTTTCAAGATTCTGTATCGGTTGTTTTATCCCTAATAATTACTCCGAAAACACGCCTTTTAGCCATTTTCACTCTACTAAAAACACATTTTAAAAACTTAATCCGAATTCAAAAGTACCTTTCGGCATTCAGCGAACACTTAAATGCTTTTTGTAAACAGACCCCACTCCGATATCTTGAGTAGTTTTCAAATCACGTTGGTTTTCCTGAAGCTCTGCTCACCATGTGTGCCCCCGGGCAGACTGCAGCCTTAAGACACAGGCTTACTTAAAATAAAATTACCCTAGTTTTTTTATGTTTTTAGTTATCATTTCATGAATATATTGTAAATAGTACACATCATGAGATATCTATTTATCCAAAAACCATTGCAATACGACATTTAGTTTTCAAGAAACTTTTTCTTTAATTTTCGATACTTATAAAACTTACATTTTTAAGTATAAATACATGTAGGTAAATGCTAAACCATTTTTGTTGGTATCCATATCATTTATTCCCAGTATTTTAAGAAGTCCAAAATCATTTAAAAAATAACTGTTTTTCTACACAATTTATTTTTAATTAAAAAAATAGGGAAAAGGCATGTAGTGTATGTGCAGGTTTAAAATATAACATTAATTTTATCGATAGAGCTAGCGAGACCGTATCAGTACCAGTGGCGTAGCCAGGATTTGTGTATGGGGGGTGTTAAGAAGCATGCGCCCCCCCCCCCCCCCCCCCCCGTATGAAAGCGGGAGGTCCGGGGGTCCTCCCCCGGGAAAATTAGGATTTTAAGGTGTAAATAGTGCTATTTTAGCAGTTTTTGGTTCTTAAATTTAAATATTGTAATGGTAAAAATTTTATTAATTTTAATATGAAATTTGTTTGAGTGATGAATAAGAAATTAAAGATTTTTGCTAAGGGGGGGGGGGGTTGAACCCCTAACCCCCCCCCCCCCCCCTGGCTACGCCCCTGATGAGTACCAATCAATAGCTTGTATTTACAACAAGCTATGAAATTGTCCATAAAGTCTCGCTGCTTTTTCCCTATATTTTTCAAAATTTTAAAGAAAATTCTTATGTAAACAAATTTTTTTAACGGTATTCATTTTTTCCAAATGATTTTACACATCTTAAAGTACTGGGAAAAATTTATACTGAAATCAACTAAATAGTTCAGTATTTACAACATTTATGATACCTACCTACTTAAAAATGTATAGAAAGTATAGACAGTTAAAAAATTGTATCTTAAAAACTAAATGTCGTATCGTAATGTTTTTTTATATATTAAATAAATATTCATGAAATTATAGCCAAAATATTATTAAAAACTAAGGCAATTTTAATGATGAACGATGTTGATGTTTTTGGACTTTTTCGTCGATGCATCGGCGATGTATCGCTCTTCAAAACATCGATGCTAACATCGATGTTTCATGAACGATACATCGATGTTTTCAAAACATCGATGTATCGTTTGCATCCCTACAAATGACACACACAAACCAAAACAAAAAAAGACAATTATTTTGTCAAGCATTCTACCATGTCTAAACAAATCTCGATAGGCGACAGCGTGAATAAAGCAAACAAGCTTGAAAGTGCAGAAAACAAGAATTTTTTTCTGAATTTGTTAATATGATGCTGTAAGTTAACATTCCTTTGGAAAAAGCTGATCATCCAGCTATGCGGGAATGGTGTAACACCCATGTTGAAGATTAGCCTTATTTATTTACAAATGTTTTCCCCCTCTAATAAAAGTTCATAAGCATATGTAGGCCTACAATATTATCGATTAACTTACCTTTACTTTAAATAAATATGCAATAAACTCAGATAACAAACACACAAATAGGATGGATTGCATTGTGAAATGGTGAGCACACCACAAGATATTTTTGACTGATTAATGGTTTGACTCTGCGATCCAGCAGTTATCTAGAAAAGGTTAGGTTAGGTTAGGCTAAGAATTGTTTTGAGTAAATTAGCCTATTAATATTTTCAGCGATAACCTTATAAATGCTACCTATGTATAAGTATATTGTAAGTTATGTACCTATACATTTTAGGTGCAGGGGATTTGCCAACACTCTTAGAGAAACTTATGTCCCAAAAATTGGCCAAGCAAATAAGGAAGCAGTAAGGCTATGAGGTTTTTTTTTACACTGCCTATGGAATATTTTTTTCACAATTTTTTGGGGTCTCTACTGATTGCTTATTTTTACATCGATTTTTGCACCACGTGCTTATTTTTACACCGATTTTTTGCACCGCTTGCTTATTTTTGCACCGCTTTTGTCATTTTTTTACATCAAAATGAGACAGTTTTATTTACCATTTTCTGGGGTCCCTATATATGAGTGGTGTGGAGTCTTCCCAGAGAATTTTGTGGCTATTTTCCCATGTATGTTCAGCAAGTCTGGATTTTAGGGTTTCACCCTTCTTGCAGTTGTTTTTGTGTTCTTTGATTCGGGTGGATAGAGCTCTGCCAGTTTCACCTACATACACGTGGCCACATTCACAGGGGATCTGATACACCGTTGTGGGTTTGTAATTTTTCTGTGGCTGGTTTCAACTTGGTAACAATACATACTTTTAATATTATATTTAGAACGGAATGCTGTTTTTAGTCCATATGTTTCCCAGGCGTCTTATTTTTCTTGAAAGCCCTTGAACATACGGAATGACTAGGGTTCCGGCCGGTTTCTCGGTTTCAGTGGATTTGAGTGTTTTGTTGGATTTCATATGCTGTTTGATGGTGTTGACAGGGTAACCATTGGCAACGAGTTCCTTTTTTTATGATTGTGTTCAACCGCAATAGATTTCTTATCAGAACAAATAATCTCAGCTCGGTTGGTAAGTGTGTGAATTATGCCAGTTTTTGTTGTTTTGGGGTGGTTGGATGCAAAATTAAGGTATTGGCCTGTGTGCGTAGGTTTCCTGTATACTTTAGTTTCCAGGCTGTTGTTTTTTTCTGCTGATTAGTACATCCAGGAAAGGAATGCTACCATTGGTTTCTTTTTCATAGGTGAACTTTATTGATGGCCTCAGAGTTGAGGTGGTTCACAAATTCCTCCAAAGTTTCAGGTCCATGTTGCCAGACAGTGAAGATGTCGTCTACATAATGGAGCCAGATTTTAGGAGGGCTATTACTTTTGCTAAGTGCTTCTTGCTCAAAGTTTTCCATAAATATATTAGCCATAAATGGTGAAAGAGAAGAGCCCATTGCCATGCCATCAGTCTGTTTGTAGAAAATATCCTTGAACTGGAAATATGTTGTGGTGACACAGAGGGCAATAATTTCCATGATGGATGGGATTGGTATTATAGTTCTGTCCTTTAGAGTTGGATCAGCCTCCAATTTGGCCTTGACAATGCTGAGTGTTTCGGCTACTGGCACATTAGTGAAGAGGCTTTGGACGTCAAAACTCATCAGGGTATTATTGTTTTCTATTTTCGGCGTTTTGGCTATAGATATAAAATGATTAGAATCTTTGACAAAAGTATCTGTCTGTCCTGCTAGTGGCTCAACAATTGTCAGGAGATATTTTGATAGTTTCTGGCATGGGGAATTACAACAACTGATGATCGGGTGCAGAGGCATGTCGGATTTATAAATTTTTGGAAGACCGTAAATGTGGGGTGCTTTACTGCTGTGTGGTGTCAGTTCTGATCTAGTTCTTCTGGGATGTGATTCTGATGTATTTTTAGAGTTTGGTACACCACAGATCAATATACAAAACTGGAAAAAGACCCCACAGCCAGCATTGAAAGAAAAGTGTACCAAAGTATAAAGTATAAAGTAGCAGTTCACGCTTTCAACCAAACATTATTTGCAGATTTGAAATCCAAACTCTGCAGCTTGGAACAGGTCCATACTTTCTCTGATTGAGCAAGTCAGCATTTCAAGCAAAGGTACACACTTGCAAATATCACATTTGGAAAAGAAGACTGCGACTTATTGTTGAATTGGCATTTCTTCTGCACATCACACGGTAAAGGTGCAGTTTATGGTGTGGTAGGAATGCTGAAACATCATGTGTGGCAAAAGGTAAAATCTAGAAGGGCATTTGTAACTGACTGTGAATCATTTATGAAGTGTGCGCAATCTGTTACTTCAAAAGTTAATTTGATATATGTCCCAGCAACAGAAGTTCTTAGTCATTGTGCAAAGTTGGAGGAACGCTGGAAGTCCATTCAAGCAATTCCAAATACTAACAGAGTGCATTGTGTCCATACTGTAGATTAATACAAAGTAACAAGCGGACTGTTGTTGGAAGAAGATGGCAAAACCTTCGATTTCAAAATAATTGAAGAGGAAGCAAGTGCTGCAAATGAAGAAAATGAAACTACTTCAAGTGCTATTGTGTCAGTGTCATTTGGACAGTGAGTTAATGTAAAATTTCAATCAGAGCGGGGAATTAAACATAACTTTGTTGGACAGGTTGTTGGTGAATCTGAAGAAACTGTCTATTAAATTTGTTAAGAAAATTGGATACAAGCAGTATGTATGGCCAGAAAAAGATGATGTATGTGATGTTGACATTTCACAAATTGTGTGTTTTCTAAAAAAAAAACCTTCACTAGATATTTGAGAAAGGCTACTCTTTCCCGATCATCCCACTTTATTTTAAAATTAAAGTCCTATAAATAAGGTTTTATGTGCAAGATAAGTGTAATTACTGAAATTACAAATTTCTCTGGAGAGAAAAAAATAAGCAACATTAACATATTGAACTATTCCCTTTATTTGAGAACTAAAATTTAAAAAAATGTGCTTAGGAAGTTAAGATATGTGTTAGTAAATTTTTTTTTAATTGTTGGTTTGCTTAATGTTAGTAATAATTGTTTCATAAATTTTTAGTAACAATGTATTTTATGTATTCATAAGATTTTCTTGGTTAATTTTAAATCTATAAGAGGTCAGATTACAAATGTTACATCCGTAACAAATAAAAAGAAATTTTTAATAAAAAATGTAGGGAAACTACTTAAACTTTAAGAATGTTATTTTGAAGTCAGGAACTTTCTTAACATGTTTATATTTTCTTTTTTTCTAAAATAGTACCTTAACTCTCAGAAATTAAAAAGTTTCCAAGGCAAAGCGTATTTCCCTTATTTTTCTGAGTTACGTCCGTAACAGCCACTTAATAATTCATAACAATTATCTATGCAATGCTAAAATTCTATAAATTTAGATAAATAACTAGCAAGGCTAGACTATTGTACAAAAAAAATAAGGGGTTACACTATGTTTCTATTATGAATTAAAATCAGTATAACATGTGCAATTGTTACATCCGTAACCATGGAATTGCCCCAAAGTATTTATTCCTACAACATGATTTCCTATTTCCTCATCAATTTTAGGGGTTTTCAACCAACATAGATAATCACAACTGCAAACCTTTGGTAATATTGCAAAACATTTTGCACAAATATATGTACCTTCAAACCACATGCAAGATGTATGTCTAACCAACATCAGGTTACCAGCACTGGAGCTTAAAGGAACTTAATGCTATGCAGTGTTGCCTTGCATTGTTTTTAAGTTTTGAATAAGCCTCACCAAACATTTTAAAGCACATTTAAAAAAAATTCTGCGTGGATTAGAGGATGAATATATGATAATTTGCACACACAACTTGGAAAATGATACAGCTAACTAATGTTTTTTTAACTAATGGCCGTTGAAGAAATCATTACAAGCTTATCTCAAATATTCCTTGAACCATCAAAAAAATACCCCTGACTTTTCTAGGTATTCCCTGACTCGTTTCAAATTCCCTAACATTACCCAGTCTGTGGCCACCCTGTTTATGGAATAAAAATCACAACCCAAACACAGAAATTAAAAATTTTAATTAGTAAAGTTTACATGGTCTTTTTTTTAAATCGTGCAGCAATCTGAAGGGAAAAAAGCAGCGATGGTTGTAGTTCATACACCATTCGTCAAAGAGCAAAGAATGCTGATATGCGGTGGGGGTGCCATGACTAGCTTCAGCATTCCAAGTGTCATCTTGTCTGTCACGCCTACTGACACCCCTCTCATGCCACCAGGTTCAGAAAGCCTTCCAGTTCACAGTCGAAAACCTACACAATCTGCTTAAGGGGACTGGGAATTATGAAATTGTTTAAAAACATCATTTTTTATGTTCCTGCAGATTATTTTTCTTCAGAATGTTAGCTTTTAAATGATATAAACATTATGGTAAATACTAATATCATTTAGTTAAAAATAATTTAAAAGTTGTGATTTTTAGGGAAAAAAACATCAAAGTACGAAAACAATTACAAAATTCAATAACTTTTTATTTTAAAATGCTATTATATTGGGACTTTTATAGTTGGAGAGATATTTTTGCCTCTTTTGATGTTGGTATTGGAAACCATGTTGAGGCTGTTTGTTTATAGCTGCTAAACCACACTAGTGTTTTCAAGTAAAAATTTTAAACTGTTTTAGGTGTTTTTTTTACATTTTTTATATTTTCAGTCCTTCTTTAAGGTTTAAAATGACTAAAAGTAAGAAACTCTTCAAAAAGAGGACAAATGTAAGCAAACCAAAGCCTATAGTAGTGTGTGAGCTACATGATGTTGAGGTTATGAATGAACCAGTTGAGGTTAGTTCCAACAATGAAGTGCTTCAGTGTTCATCTAAGAAGAAACTCAATGAAAATATTTACAACACATTTGAAAATAACTGTGACTCAAATGAAATTATTAATTTATCTGTATTACAAGAAGCTATTCAGAAGTTTGTTGTCTGTAAAAGTTGCAGTGGCATTGTTCCTCTATGTTCAAAGAGAGGTGTTGGCCTTGCCTGTGAAATGGTTTTGCACTGTAGCGTGTGTGAGGAGAAACTAGTTTTCTAATGGTAAGAAACATCATTCTACAGAAAATAAAAAAGTAAGTTATGATGAAATTAATTTCAGACTGGTTTATGGGTTACGTAGTATTGGGAAAGGAGGAAGAGCTGGCAAGAAGCTTTGTGGTGCCCTAAACTTACCCAAACCTCCATCGAAGTTTCAACGCTATGTAAGCATTTTAGGTTCTGCCATAGAAGATGTATGCAAAGACTCAATGAAATCAGCTATGGAAGAAGCAGTGGCACAAAATAATTATGATCGTGATTTGACAGTTGCCCTTGATGGGCCGTGGCATCGTAGAGGGCATGTTTCACTGCATGGTGGTGTAACATGTACGAGTGTTGATACTGGTAAAGTTATAGATGTAGACATTTTATCGAAGCACTGTACATGCAAGGATAAACTAAAAGGTCAGCATGAAGAAGCATGCACTGCAAACGACAAAGGCACTAGTGGTGGCATGGAGGTTTCTGGTGTTGTAAACATTTTCAATTGATCCATATCACAGTACAATGTACGATATACAAACTATTTAGGTGATGGTGATTGCAAGGGACACAAAGCTGTTCTTCAGGCTGCCCCTTATGGCGATAAAACAGTATCAAAATTAGAATGCTTATGGCATGTACAGAAGAGGATGAGTACTAGGTTGAAAAATTTGAAAACCCAATTGCAGGGAAATAAACTAGAAGATGGCAAAGTTTTTGGTGGCCGAGGACGAGTTACTGATTCAGCCATAGCGGACATTCAAAAATATTATGGTTTGGCAATAAGAAGAAATTCAAATAATCTTCAAGGAATGAGAGATGTATGGGCAGAGTATTTCCATTTTTCATCATCAGATGAAGACCCCCAGCATGGACTCTGACCTAAGGGTACAGAAAGTTGGTTTAAGTATCAGCGTGCAAAGAGTAAAGGAGAATGTTATAAACATGCTGATCACTTTCACCTTCCTCGTGTCGTGGTTGAAAAAATGAAACCCATATTTAGAGACCTAAGTGAGACCGAGATGCTGAAGAAATGTTTACATGGAAGGACACAAAATCCAAATGAGAGTGTAAACAGTGTTATCTGGAACAGACTTCCCAAAACTACATTTGTTGGTTTCTGTTCCTTGCATTTTGGAGTGTGGGATGCTGTTGCATCATTCAATGATGGAAATTTGGTGGTGTCATGTGTATGAAAGATTGGGTTTCCCTCCTGGTAAAAATTGTGTGGAAGCAATGAAGAGACTAGACAGCTACAGAATAGACTAAGCAAAGCGTGTGGTGAAAAATATTGAAATGAAAGCCAAGCAGAAGAGGAATGCAGCAAAATGGAAGTTGGAGGATCTGTATGAGCAGCAAGAAGACCCGGATGAGCCATCATATGGAGCTGGAATGTATTAGAATGTTAGGCGAGATATATTGTATACAGTATTTACTTTAAATGCATTTTTCTCAAAATAAAGGGTTTTCTCTGTAAATGCCCCTTTTTCTCAGGAACTATTAGAGATAAGAATAATAAAACTTGGCATACACAAGATTTTTTTCTAAATTAGAAAAAAATGTTATTGCAAAAAATTTTGATAAGATTTTGTAAAAAAAAACTTTAATGCTAAAATCCCCCCCCCCCCCCCCAACTATAACACAACACAATACAATTGCCTTAGGTCTACTCCATAATTAAGTCTTCATGAATACGTAAAAAAAATTTCAACATGCTGTGACAAAATGTTCCTGAAAAAATGGGACATTAAGATGCTAATTTTAACATTGTCAAGATAGGGCATTCCCGGTCCCCTTAGTGGATGTTCAGGACACAGTAATTACCAGCGGTCTAACGTGGCTGGTATAGCTGTTTTGGCATTACATCAGGCAAATACAGTACTCATGCTGTAGATATTCGGATAATAGAAAATTAAGCTCCGACCCATCTCTATTGCAAATGTTTATGTTAGGCATCCTTTTATATGCAAAATGACTACCCATCACGACGACTTGAAATGGGGCGGAGCTAAGTAGTTCAAGTAACCGCCAGCGGAAGCGCCACTGTCAACTGTGGGAAACGGTAAACAAACAGCAGTTGATCATGGAAGAAGCTACGTTGAGAGAGTTTTCGTGGACAAAATCTTTATATAATTTGAATTCCTTTGATATTAGCTCTGGTTTTAGGTTTCTCGGGGATTAAGGTAGTAAGAGGCTTTCTAAAGACGGGTATAGTTTATTTGCTTCTTCATACTACAAAGATGAGTGGACTGCGACCTGTGGGAAAGATGTGTTTGTAAAAGCATACTGCTATCGACGTCAAGGAAAAAATGAAAATGCCCAGTTTCTCTATTTTCGCGGAGAGGAGAAACCTAATGGTTTTGAAGTTACTCACGCATACTGTGCGTGTAAAGCAGGGTACGTAATTATTATTTACGGTTTGTATAGAACAGTTGCAGTTTTCGTGTTGATTGACGGCTCCTGATTCGAAACTAAAAAGTATTTATCACAAGATTAATCTTCATTGCATAATCCAGAAAATCAGTTTGCATATAGCCTATTCTAATGTGGATATAAATATATTTTGTGTCTCTATAGTATGACGCCCAAAAACGCTTTAATAGTGGCTTGACAACTCCCGGCCCCATATTAAAATGTGATATGAACTTGAATCTCCATTAATTTTTTTTTATTCAAGTCATGTTAACTCTGTGGTATAACGAATTTTTTAATGAGTTCACAAAAACTCGTAATTAAAAAATTACATAACCTTTAATTATTGAGTTAAAACCTAGGCCATTTAGGTGTGATATGTAAATCGTAATAATTTAGGGTTTTTTTTGTGCTGATTACGGATAGTAGGTTATGTTTGAAAAAAATAATAAACATGTAAATAATTTGTAAACTTCTTAACTTTTTTAAGTCTTAGTACATAACTGTTTAAATTAACGAATAAGCAGTAAAGTATGTACAGGCTGTTAGGTTTATGCTACCCGTACAAATTCGTGATTTATAGTGCTTAACTTTCCTTTATTTCCCGTACAAAAATATTTAAATAGGTAATATCTTTCATTATTGAATAGTTCTCGGGAATGCGAGCGTAATCATGTTTATGGCCTACTTACATTAGATATATAATGAAGCTCTCTGCGTGGGGGTTTCAATTTCCTTGGAGACTTGAAAGTAAAAACGCTAGGCACGGCAGTCTTTAAAAATTACCGCCGCATTCTACTTTTCTATAATCTGCAGTGACGAAATGTTTTGAGCATACACGCATGTGCGCTGAGACTGGACATTTTCGATCGTCCCTGCGAACTTTTATTTCCCATAATTTTAAACGTTCTGGATTTTTTGGAAAGTTGTGGAATGCTATTCCAGGCGTTAAACTTGAGCTCCTACAATGAGGAACAGAACAATACTGCACCGTTATGAAACAATTTTACTAGGGATGGGGCGAATCCTGATTTCCTCGAATCCTCGACTGGAATTGCCGAATCTCGAACCCAAACCCGAATCTTTTAATAGATGATGTAAACATATCTAATGTAAGTAAGATGTATTCTGCTTGCACTAAAAGTCCCTTGACTTTATCACATGTAGATTGGTACATTTCTGGTATAAGTGTATATAAAGACAACAATTTTTTCTTGAGAAATTTCAGTTTTAGTACAGATTAGCGGTTAGGATTTTTTCTATAAATAAGCTAGAGGTCTGCAAGCCTAAGAATTTTACTTAGAGCCGAGCTCGAGCTTTTGTGGTACAGTTACACTTTTGGGAAATTATTTTTATCTTAAACTTAATATCATGTTTGAATAAAGTATTAAAATGAAGTGGGCTTATTAATTTTGGGTAACTATTTACAGAGTGTGTTTACATTTTGCACTGCTAGAAAAAAAAACTTTTTTTTTCATTGAATCTTACCGGTTTCCATTGGTTCATTAGTAACTGATATCATCCAACTAACATAACCAAGTATATGTTTGTGTAAATGTAACATATCTTTGGAAAAATTTCACCCTTGTCAATTTTTCTGGAGTCCTTACTGAGCTTCAACAAACTTAGCACCAAAAATCATGTTGTTTGAAAAGTACATTCACATTGTTTCAACATTTCCACTTTTCAGCACAATAATTCTGAGATTGTCACAGAGTATTAAATTCTGTTCTTTAATCTATCATTCAGAACAATAATTTGTTCTGCACGTTCAGGAGTTAAATTAGCTCTACGATTGGAGATAGTGTTTTCAGCAGAAGAGAAGCGTCTCTCGCTGGAAACCTGCGTGACTGGAATGCTTTAGTAAAATTGCTTAACCTCAAAATTAGTGTCATAAATATCTGTAACTGGTCATTAAAGTTTAATCAATTGAAAGTAATAAAAATAAAAACATTTTACTTCATTCAATTTACACTTGCAAAAAAAAACACACACACAATAAACCTACATGGAAATTAAAGTCTTTTTCAATATCCTGAAGTCTGAAATATGTTTACTCATGTCATTAAATGTAGAGCTGTATTGAAGAAGCAGATTTTGCCAATATTTAGTAGAATCGGCATTTCTGCTGACTTCCGATACAGTACGCTCGTTAATTTTCTGCCGATATTACTGAAAAACGAAAGAGACTGCCATAACCTAAAAATCCACTAGTACCATTTTCACTTTTAGTAGTAGTACTGCATTCTTTCAGATCGCATTATTTCTTAGCAACATGTGCCAACCGTACATATCAAAGTTTAACACCCTTTTTTTTTTTAAACAATGTTCTTTAATTTAATATGTCATAAATAAATAATACATTACTATCACGGTAAATTTACATCTCAGTTGTTACGGTAACTATAGTGCAAATATGCTTCTGTAGTAATTATGGTATTCTACAAAGAATCTTTAGTTCTTTTTATGGTAATTATCTTAAAATAACTATTGGGTTTGTACTGTAGTTATGGTACATCATCCATATTTCTTCGTATGTTGTTGTTCATTTGTCTTTTCTTCATATTTACGTGTGCCATTATTTGAGACAAGTAGTTTCAAAAAAAATTTTAACGGACATTATATCACACATTTAATGGCGTAAATGACGAGACCTCGGGCAATTTAAACGCTTTATACGGAAAAACCTACCATGTGGGACCTCGTAAGCGAGTTTTACTGTATTTTTTCCCCATAAATAGTAAAAACCGAATCCTTTGACGAATCCTATATCAGACCCGCCGAACCTTCGAATCCCTAGGATTCGGCGGATATTGGATTCGGTCGCCCCATCCCTAAATTTAACGAATAACCATCACTTGATGTGCCGTTCTAGGTTGCAGCCATATACAACAATAGATAGCAACTGTTTTGTTTCCCACAGTTCATCCCCTCTCCAAGTGTATCACGTGATGCAGTGACGTCAGAGGGCGGGTACCTCTAGTTGTCCATTGTATGCCCCAAAAGCAACAAACTCTAAAGTTCCAATGTACCTTGTGCAACAAAAAATAATTTCAGAATCTACCACAGGCAAGTAAACATGACAAGCCATGAGCAAATATTTTCACACCGTTTCAGAACTTTTGTTCTGCTTCGCACAGTAGTCTTAAAAACCTCTTTGCAAATAATTCATCATGATAACACAATAGCTAGTCTCGCAACATTTGCACATTCATACTGTCATAGTAGGACAAATGGCAGGTGAAACAAGTTTCTCTGGGACAATACCGTTTTAATTAACCTTTATTACATTGAACATAACTTTACATGATTGATCCTGGAATTAACTGCAACATGGGTAAAACGAAGCAACACTCAAAACAATTTGGACACTACTAGTACACCAAGTGTAAAATAGACAACAGGTCTTGAAAAATTTTTATTTCATGATCCCCCCCAAAGGCACGGAATATCAAACTGGTAGGTTGGAGATTCAGCTACACATTTTTTTTAATCTTCCTTAGTCAATGTATTCTACAAGAAGGCAAACTAAAACTCAATTTTTTTTAAAGGAAAAATCAATCAATCAACAGGTCGTACAAAAATAGATTGTATACATTATAAAACTGCCATTAAATTAAAAACCAAGAAAAATTGATATACTAACACTTTAAAGTAATTCTCTAAAATCATCAATAGCACTCAGATACATACTACCTCACGTAAAACACACACATTGCCTTTCCGTACGACGTCCGAAATGATGTTGCCCAAGATCAGTTTGTTGAAGTTAACATTGACAGAAATCGAGAATGAGAAATATTTTATTGCTTACAAAACCTTGTTGAACCAACTAATATTTTTTTTTTATTATTTAACAGGTTATTTGTGCAACTGTAATTTGGTGAAGTGTCCCGTCGCGGTCCGCCGGATAATTTAGAGCATGAGGAGGATCATGGTGGGCACGGACTCCTAGAAGCCGTGGATCTTGAGCTGCTCCGGCTTGGCCAGGCCGGCCTTGGTGAGCCACTGGCAGATGTTCTCCCGCTGGTCGCCTTGCAGCTGCAGCACCTCTCCGTACTCCGGGTGTTCTATCACTGTGCCATTGCACGCAAACTCCTGCACCCACAGGAACACTCGCAGTTAGCCAAGTCATGCAACATCCACCCTGCTTTACAATCTCACCCCCACCAGTCTTGCTGGGATGGCAGGATGAAAACAAAAAAACAGGCAGTTTCCAGATAGTGAAAAAAAATTATAAATCCTCAAAAGTTTACATTTACATATTTACAAGTTAACAACCAATAACGTGAAATTTCCATTGCAGATGCACAACAGCAATTATATTTTAGTGTAAAAATCACATTTAAAATAAGTTAATATATCCTCTTTTTTTACTATAATTCTAAATTTGCATTACATGAATTGTTTTCAAATCCTCGTTAATTTCTGCATGGTTTAATCTACTTAAAAGCCAGTGGGAAATATTTTATTACAGCGAGAGAGAGTTTCTTTTGCTTTTCAGATGAGCATTTGCTTAAAATTCAATAATAAATTCATATGCTTTAAAACATTTTTTTATAGCGTTCACACAAAGTTATGCAGCTAGTGACACGATCAACACCGCCATCGCATTAGTTCAGACTCATCAGAAGTAAATGTGTGTGCAGCAACACGGTCCCAGTATTAACTGTTCCCGTGAAACTAAGCACAATTCAATCTGGCACAACTCCGACACCCGAAGGGCCGTGGGGTTTTCCCCTCGGGCTCTAATGTGTGCCTCAACCGACCTTCCCAATTGCAACAGTTAAGCAGGTACAATATTTCCATAGTTTTACAAAACACACCAGGTGTATATTTTCACGAAATTTCGAGTCGGCAGCACATCACTCAATATAGCGGTACAGAGCACAAAGTCCAGTTACCATAAACAATGAAAATATGCATGTCCAGTTTCAATCAGAGGCAAAGAACACTATTTTGACATAATTTAGGAAAGTTCTTGCCTGTCGGATTAAAAATTTTCTTACATGGTGGGAGTTCAAACCAGAGCAAAAATCTGTAGGATTCCAGAGGGTGAATAGAGGGTGACTGCAAAATTACCTTAATCATTCCTGTTTCACAGTTACCATTTTGCAAGTGCAAGCGGCCCCCACACTGAGGAATAATTCCAGGGGGCCCGGAGTACCCCCCCCCCCCTCCAGGGCATAGATACAACTACATCACATCTGTTCTACAAGTGTTTTTAAATTCTGATCGGCCTGCCTGTCAACTTCAAACACTTTTAGTTTTGGTCCCTCCTGCAGTTTAATTATATATAAAAAAAACCTAATTAATTTCAATAAATTAAAATTCATTTTCAGACACTTTTTTGTGCTTACTGATAAATTATATATTTTGCAATTTCTCATTATTTTAAAAATACTTAGCTTGTTGAACACGTGTGTTTACATGTTGCTTTTTTAAGTCACATTCTAAATTTATGCTACGTACAACATACATAAAACATTTGTACCACTGCTGAAAATTGGCACTGATTCAATAACACATTCCTAAAGAAAGAAAAAAGGGCATTCTAACCTTAGGACTGTCAATTTTATGGAAGTTGGCCACACACACATCTGTAATAAAATTTCCTGTGACCAAAAATTAAAACTTACCAATTTTTTCTCCCTCACTATTTCAAATAGAAACTTGTATATGGCAGTTTATATTGTGTATGACTAGACATTAAAATACTAGATGAAAAAAAAAATGCTTTCACAGCATGGGTGATGGCAAACTGGAGTATGACATTTCCCCTCAAATATGGGGGAATGACTTTTCCAGGATTTAGAGTAAATTCCCAGACTTTCCAGAATGTGGAAACCCTGGAGCCTAAGGACAGGAAGAACACGGTCAAGGCGCTGGCAAGGTCGTGCGTCAAGGCAAGCCAGGCCCACCCGGGCGGCACTGACACACTGGCTCTGCCGTGACCCAGATACCACTCGGCCGGTCAAGGGCAGCCTCCGCGGTCACACGGAGCCATGCCGTCCACTTCAGCGAGCACAGCAGGATCACCAGCTTTCAAACTACCACTCGCAGGCTTTCACTGCCATTGTCTGAAGTAGCTTGGCTTCTGGGTTGTAGCCGCGTCCACTGCGAATAATTCACCGACGTTTAAGTCGACACTGCAGTAGCCATCATCAGGGAGCAGTTACCTACTGAGGTTAACTACCAGGTAGTAGGTACTACTAGTAGGTAACTGATCCCTGATGATGGCAAGTGCAATGTCGACAAAACGTCTGTGAATTATTCGCCAAGGACACGGCTACGACCCAGAAGCCAAGCTACTTACCACTGGAGTGCCTCTCACTTTGCTGGCCAGTTCAAGTTAAGGGTGTCTACAAATATCCTTGGTGAATCAATTTCAGAACTTTTCCACATCTTTTTAATAAAATCTTACAACTTTTATATACCACAAGATCATTTAAATTTAATAAGCAAAATTAAACATGCTAAATTTTTTTCAGAGATAATTTCCATACGATTTAAGAACAGTCTCCAACCACTAAAATAATTTTTTATTGAATTTCTATATCATTGAATATTTGTCTGTTTGTTCTAAGATCACGCAAAAACTACTGGACCGATTTAGACAAACTGTATTTAAAAGCTTAAGAATATAATTATAACTGGTAAATATTTTACCTCACTAATATGAGAGCAGCCAGAGATATACATTTTTTTTCACAATCAAGTGCAACCAATATAACACCCAATTCTACCAATACTACTATTATTTATTCTATCAAAATCAATAACTGTTTCACGATGATAACTTTTTTATTACATGTGATAATTGAAGAAAAAAATTTAACTTGCGATTATTCGCACGGGAACACACAATGGTTTACACTTAATTTGCAACTATAAACTGAAGTGAGGCATTCAAAAAACAAATGCAAGTTTGAAAAGACTACTCACTGGATATTACTGTTTCTTGACTTTTAGCACCCTTAACAGTTTATTTAAAGACTTTTTCATGATGAGCCCTTCGATTTTGTTACCTTTTCATGACGTTAAGTGACATCACTTTCGCAGTTTTCCTGCACAATAATTTTGAATGATCATACAATACCATTAAAACAAATTATAATTTTTGTGATTAAGTAATACTTATAACATCTTTATAATTCCTTTCTATAACCAATTTCCTGTATTCAACAACCTACAAAATTAATCAGAATACACTCCCTTAATATACTTATTAAAAAAAATGTTTTCTATTCAATTATTAATTGACTTGCAACAGACAATCTATATGCAGGGTGTCTACTGAGTTACAAAAATAAAAATTAGTGACTTTTTCTTGACTTTTTCATGACAATTTCTACTGAAGTGTGACCACGAAACTTGTCAAAATGGTATAATTTTTAAATGTTATAAAATTAAGTGTAGCCTATAACTTACATCAAAAATAAAATGAAAAATTGAACATTTGCTTTTCTTTATCAAAATGTATAGGCCTAGGTGCTGGAAAAAAAGACATAAGTTAAGCCTACAAATGAAGGTTAGTTTGAAACTTACATGAATAAAATTAATTAGATCTGCTTTCCCGCATGCCAATTTTTCGTCGCACTTTAAGCGCTAAAACACATTAACATTTGTTGGCACCATTTTCAGCAATTATATCATAGAAAATATTATAATTCCATTCCGTAGCACTTTAACCTCTTTGACAATGATTTCAGTTGGAAAATAAAATGTGGCGGCAATTTAGGGATTTTGTGTTTTGTAATTTGTAAACGAAGTCATTAACAAAACCAAAACACGGAAATACATCACACATTTTGCGCACAAATTTTTGGCTTTCTTTTATCCTAGCCAAACATAAATTTACGTTTCGTAGTTCGTACACACAAGCAAGCAGTAAACAAACGAACTCAACGCTATAAGTTTGATTATGAACGCTCGCCATTTGGCTAACAACTTATCGATATGGACAAGGGTCGCGCACATTGACGCCTTGACAGCTACATTCGATTATGTGCGATCGTTGTGCTCTCTGTTGAGTAAGAATGAAACTGACTACGCTGTGGCCGCCACGGAACGAATACCATCCTTTTTTAAGCGTGTAATGTACGAGAATTGAATAAATTACGTTTTCACAGCATTCTAACGGACTTTTTTTTAAAATAAAGAAGAGCAAATCGCTATTGTTAAAATTTTCTCTGCATTCTATGTGAAAATTATGACGTTGCATGGAGAATAGAAGTTTTAAGCAACATTTTGAACGGGATTTTAAAGCAAACGTCTTATGGTGAAAATGGCGGGACTGGCCTAGTTAAACACGGGAAAATGTATTGTGTGGGAATATCTTAAGCCATGATTTTCCTGAAAATGCAAGCTGCCAAAAGCACAAAAAGTATGGTATATACAAGATCAGTGCACAAGAAATACACATTAGCCTTGTAATTAATTTTTTCGTGACTTTTACCAAAATATACTTAAAAATTGTGACTTTTTCGGGACTTTCGTGACCTTTTACAACATTCGTGACTTTTTCGTGACCTAGTAGACACCCTGATATGTAGCAAAATGTATACAAGTTTAATATTTCTCCTTTTTTAAGCTTACTAACAAAACTTAACTCTACACTGATCAAATTACCTTTTTTTTTTGCTAGATCCTTCTCATGAAAATGTACATTAAATATAAAAACATAAGGAAGCTTGTTTGAATGAATAGACAGATTCCCATCTGATTCATAAACTGAGGGCTAGTGCAAAATAAGCAAGTAGGTATCTACGAGATTCAAAACTAATTTTATTTCCATTAAAGTACTGCACAAAGTATTTAAACTTCAAGCAAAGACCTGTTTTAGGAATACTGTCAAGGTTCCCACACACTTTCTTACCTACTCTACACCCGGATTTTTCCCTATCTCATTGCCCATCTTGCAAGATGACATATTACAACACACACAATCAACTATTAAAGGTTGCCCTACACCGCTCAGTTTGCACAGTTATAATTTCCATCAAAATTACATTACCAACTCTATTAACCAGAAAAAGAAATGAATGTTTGACTTATCAAACTTTGAAACAATATTACCTGTTAACTGTGATAAGGCTAAATATCAAGACATGACATGCTTCAAATGAATACAGAATGACTTTTATAACATACATTATATTACCGACTGTTAGTAAATATCAGATAATATGAGTTTTATTAACACACAACTTTTTTTATTTAAATAGATAAAAGTTTTAAGACATTATTATAAAATCATGTAGAGAAGATGCCTTTTCAATTACCAGAATTCTCCATTTCCCTTTGACAATTCATTGAGTTTTCAATATTTCACCCTGTCTTCAGGGAGTTCATAACACTAAACCTACCTTTTTACATGCTCGGACAATTTTCTTCAAGTCATACTCAGAAGATAGTCCTTGCACCGTAGTCAGTGTCTTACGACCATTCCGCTGCTGGATTCGTATGTGCACTAGACCATCTTGCACGTCATCTTCTGATCCCTTGATTGCATCAGCAAAGGGGTCTGCAAAGCACACATTAGTTAAGACTACATGCTCAATCTTCTTTATTATTTATTTGTTTATAAATTGTGACATGCACACCAACACTCTGAGAAGAGATTACAGGGGTGTGCACGGTACAAAAAAAAAAACAAACACACTACATAAGACACCACAGACAAAGGAAACAAAACAAAAAAAATTAAAAACAAAAAATTAATAAATTCAAAAATACATAAAATTAGTGAATTTAGAATAATAGTAAATTTATAATGCCAACAAACAAAGATACACTGTTAATTGAGTTGACTGCAAGTGCTACTAAAATAATTTACTAATTGGTTAAGCTTGTTACTATTAAATCTAATCTATTATAATTGCTTATTAACCTAAAAATAATATTTTTTCTCTTGATTGTACAGTAAGAAGACGTAAGTCGACTATGATACTGGGGAACTCTTAAACCAGTATTATCTAAGATGTATTTACAATTGATTTTAGATGAATAACAATTGGAAATAAAAAGATGATCAAGGAGGGCACACTGATCAAAAAGTGATGTTAATTTAGGAGGGGGAAATTATTGAGTAATAAGTTTAATACATTTGTTTTGAATATTTTCAATTTTATCAATACAGATGAATTAATGTTGTTCCATCTGAACAAAATTCTAATTTTGACCTAATAAGTGCTGAGAAAAGAGAAATAATGGAATCTGAATAGTAACTTAAACTTTTATCAGTGAAAGATCTCTTATCTGGCTTGTTCGTCAACCTGGCCTTGCCAAATTAGTGCTAATGCTAAATTATTAAACATCAATATGGTTTTAACAGTAATATGAAGTGTGAAAAAGTGAAATGTAGCCCTGTACTGAAATTTATCTGACAGGAACAAATTCAGGGCAAACTACAATGTGTCAGCAGAGCATTATCCCGAGTAGTTAGCAAACCTGTGATACAAAAAAAATTCCCTGACTCTTCAAAATGTTTTCCCTGACCAAATAAACTAGTTAAGTCACCAATAAAAATAAAAATTCAAAATAGCAACTTTTAGGCATATCACACTTCACTACTGGCAACAGGCAACTTAACTATCAAAGATTTTATCTCACTGCTAAGTCAATCCACTTGGTCAAAGTACCGATAAACTTACAAGCAAAAATAAATGGAGAAAAACTTTTAATAGAACTTAAGACATAAACTGGAAAGGGTGCAAAAATACGTGTTTGTGGTACCTGTTTAAATCAAAATAAATCTCTGCAATTACTTCAAATTTTCAGTAACCTCATCAATAAATTTCCCAGACTAAATAAGAAACATTACTGAAACACAAAAATTCATATTATTTAAGTTCTTCCTCAGGGTCTTTTTCCTGTATACTTCAACTCAAATCATTTTCCTTATTTCCCATTCTCTTCACACGACCATACCATCCTCATTCACATATTTGCCATCATCTCATTGTATCCTGGTACTCCTGCTCTCGCTTGCACCATCTCATTCCTGATCCTGTCTCGTCTCGTAACTGCCAACTACTCCTCATAAACTTCATACCTATTGCTCTGATCTTCTCAGCATCTCTCTGGTCAACAAGCCATCTCTAAGTTAGTTACAAAGTTTCAATCAAGAGGAGCATACTTTTTTGAAAAACTTAAACATAATTGATTTTCTACGAACTTGTAAACTTTTCTACAAAACATGACTTTTTTTTAATAACCTTCATGAATGTTGGAAAACAGACATTCTGTAGAGGCTCATGCAAAAGTTTAAGAATTACACACACAGTCGTGCTAATTCCTGTGCTAAACCATTTGTAGCGTGGCCTTGAAAACTGATGAGGCGTTAAAATGACATCTGGAACTCCTTCCCTCTTCTAACTTCACTGCAGCAAGCTGTGTTTATGACATTTCCTATCTCTCCCATTAGCAACATTCTTGCTCCTGCACAAACTGTGGCAACACTCGCCTTAAAACCATTTGACATGATTCTGGGTACAAAAAAATCTTGTTACCATACTCTTCAAAGTACATCTGAACATAAATTTAATCTTTATGATCCCCATTTCAAAAAGCTCAAATTAAATTTTTTATAAATTATTTGCAGTCAAAAAAACATGGTCATACAAAACTGAAACTTTTAAACATTTAAACTCACATTTTGTATACACCTTAAATATAATATTTGCAGTCCCAAACTGCTAGTTGCAGTCAAACTACATTTATGCAGATGTAAATGAACTACTAATGAAAAGTAACAAGACAATAATGATTTTTTTTCTTATTCTTAATTAATTGTAAACATGTAAAAAAGGATAAAATTATTTTTTTAATAAAACACTAGGCCAACATGGTTGCTACTGAATTTCAGAGTTAAATTTATCCAACAAATCTTTTTCAGGTGATTTTAATCTAATGGCTGTTTCAATAAAAATAGAGAATAGTGTTTTCAAATGATAAGACTTGAGGCATTTGTAGTAACATTTGCATAATTTTATACTGTTTTGTAGACTAATTTATCTGTGAAATCTTTCAAATACGTACAGCAATTTATCCAAAATAATGTTAAATTTTGATTTAAACATAATCTCTCAAGTAAATTAAAAAAACTTGTATTATGTTGATGGTAGTTATATCTGTAACGTGAACATACTAACAAGAAACATTTTATATATAAATATAGGTATATAAAAGTATTCCACTTAAAGTCACCACATGGTAAATTATCTGTAAAAAAAATCATAGAATTCCAAATGTGTTTTTCAACCACTATAGACATTCCTCCAATAACCCTGCAAACAGTGTTTCAAAATTCCTACTTGTTCTGGTAAAGTTCCATATTACGTATCCAAGTTGATCCTATAGTACATTATTCATGCTGTTTTAATTCAGTATGTCGAAAGATCCTGATGGTTTGATCCTGCGGTACACGATGCTTGCTGTTTTAGTTCAGAACGTTGGAAAATCCTGCACATGAAAGAAATATTAAAGAATTAAGAATGTAGGTTGAAAAAAATATTTTTTATTTGACTTACAATCATAATTCATTGTGTGACAATTTTTTAATGTACAGGATTTTCTGACGTACTGACTTAAAACAGCAAGCAACATGTACCACAAGATCAAGCTTTCAGCACCATGGATAAAGTTCAATTTATAAAACAAAATAATTAGCTTATTTTTAATTCTCCATAGTTGGCTACAGTTGTGCTAAACAAATAGATACACAATTGCAGGTAAACAATGACTGGTGGTGGGGGGGAAGCCTACAACTCACGTAGTTTTGGTTCCCTGCAAGAATTTCCTAAGATTTCCGAAGTTTTGCGTTTTGGTATTAACGCCACAGCCGCTAAATCAGAAGTTTCCAATGAAAACAAGCATGTTGTGACTGACCTAACCTAACCCTTCTATTTTTTTAATTTCAATTTTTGAGAGAAATCCAAAGTTGCATGAACGTGGTAGGGAACCGAAACTACGTGAGTTGTAGGCTTCCCGGTGGTGGGAGTGTGAAAACACAGGTATTGTTAACATAAGCTATAAAAATATTTTTCTCACAAACCAGGAGAAATTAAGAAACCATCCCTTCAGGGTAAATATTTATGGATGTGTGTAGTGTGTAAACCTTGTTTTCCGATTTTTTCTTTCAGTTATAAAAAGCTGCAATGTCGGAGAATTACATACCTAAATCATTAAAAATAATGGCAAATGTGTTTTAACTGGAAGCACTGCATCAGTGGTATGTTTCCACTGGTAGGGTAAATAAAATTGGAAACTAAATTTCTATGTGAACATTGTTATGCGATTTGTAAATCTGCACACACAAACACGCACAGAATCCCAACACTAAGTTAAAAACATAATGTAAACAAATCTTACAAACTAATTTATAAGTGACCATCATAATTATGCAAAATGGTTATCTTTTCAAATATTCCTTCACATTGCGTTCAATTTTCAGATGAGTTCATTTTTAAGACACTAACACCCGTATTTTCCACGTCTGTTAAGAGTAGTCTTTCATTTAACGTTTAGCGTTTTACGTCAAATCAGTCCTAGTCGAGGTTGAAATTTAACTTCCGGGTAGGGCCAGCAATTAATTTGAGGTCGAAGACCGCTAGCTATTGTGTCATAGCTACTAATAGAAATTAACGAGCAGTATAAATTAGCTTGCTGATTTAACAAAAAAACAAAATAGACGAAAACGTAAGAGTATTGATAAAATACGAAGTAGGAATTATTTATGTAGCCTACGTTACGCCAATACCAATATCAACATCCCAAAAATTAAAGTATACTATTACTCTGCACTTTATGTGGCATTTAACTTGAAATAAATTACACATAACTCAACTATGAATATTTCAGCAATTCAAGAACATCGCAATATAAAAGTACTGTGAAGACAGGGCAGCCATTTTGTGAAAACGGCTTGCAATAAAACTTCAAAATAACACAAAAATAATATTCTTACCAAATGTATTAAGATTCTGGATGGACATACGACAAACAAAGTTTCTCACTACCAAATATACACCTGCAAACTGCAAATTTAGACGTGGATGCTTTTCGATTCAATTCACTATTCCACTACGCGCAAAACAGAAACGATATCAAGACAGGCACTGGAAATTTCACGGACGATATCTAATGACGTCACCAAACGTCATTGCGCCAAACGACAGCAGAGACATCTTTCGTATTAAATGTAAACGTAGTTTATCAAATTTATTTTCAAATTCAATAAACAAAAACTATTATATATTTACTTCAAAAACTTATAAAACTGATATACAGGTAAGTAAAGGTGCAAGGAGAATGTAACACAGATTTAGCCAATGGAAATTTCTTAAATTAAGATTTAGACTTCATTCTAAATGTTTTACTTTTGCAATATTAAATACTGTGTTTCAGCTACTTAATTATAATTAGTTATATAGTTTGTTAAGATGTAAATCATACATAAAGGTGCTATGAAATTCGCAGTGACAAATGTTTGTAGCCAATACCTACCGATATTATAAACACATGACATTATAAAATATTTATTTAAAAAAAAAGATCAAGGCACAAAAAGAGTTAAATTTAACATATAAACAAAGATGTAAACACATCTACATCAATTTTGTCCAAACCTGTACAATAACTAATTGCACGAAAAGACAGAGGCCCTTAAGTAATTCATAGTTTCACTCAGTGGCGTAGCCAGGATTTGTGTATTGGAGGGGTGTTAAAGCAGGGGGGGGGGAGGTGTAAAATAAAGCTATTTTAGCAGTTTTCGGTACTTAATTTTAAATATTGTAATAGTAAAATTTTTATTAATGTTAATATGAAATTTGTTTGAGTGATTAATAAGAAATTAATTAAAGATTTGGTGCTAAAAGGGGGGGGGGGGTTGAACCCCTAAAACCCCCCCTGGCTTCGCCACTGGTTTCACTATGCTCTCATAACCACTACCAAATGATCAGTTAAGGCGTGCTGCGTCAAGGACTAAGCAAGCCATGTGATGAGTGGCACCATGAATGAGAGACAAGTGCAGAATAAAATCACTCTTACCAGAATTCATGCATTCCTAATTGTGTAGTGAATATCATAACCATTCTGTTAGTATAGCATTCTTGGTGGCCTGGCGACGTCATGCCCCAAGTAAGTGGACTAACACACAGGCACCCTCAGCAATAACAACAGTACCATGGACTGCAGGAAGAGACAATGACCATCTGGTGTTGCAGCAAGTGTCTGTAAAATTTTTTTTGTAAATTTACATATCGTCAAGCTACGACGTCGTCCGACCGAAGGCTACCCTAAAGCCCGACCTGCAACCGCCAGTATCCGACCCCGCTAACGGAACGCGCCCCTAGACATGGCCCACCCGAGTCAGGCGAGCGCCGCGGAACAAAGGTAGAATCAAAGCCCATGCCCTAATCAACCGGACAACATGATTCCAGTACATTGTAAATTCAACATACATTAATGTGAAAGCTTAATTGCTTTGAGGCGAGGAGGGAGGCCGTAACATGGCAAGGACTGAGGTATAGTATTTGATGACATAATAACATAATATCAGATTATTAAGTTGGCCTTTAATAAGGCCAAAAAAAGAATAATACTGATGAACACGTGAACAATAACAGTGAGACAGGAAAACAAATTAGGTTAACAATGACGTATCATATTCAGAATTAATTTAAATTGGCAATGAACACTACGAATATTTCAAGTGAACGAGCCATTATCAAGGCCACAAAAACAAGGAACAAGTTACAAGTTACGCCGGCGAAAAGGTTCGCGGTCCCATTACGGACCATCAGAAGGGGGCGTCACGTCCACACAAGGTAGACGCGTTGAAAACAGCAAGATTTAAACAAATTCGTTTTGTAGGGATAACCTACTACATAATGCGCACAAGTTAAGTTACATTCTAAATTAAGCAATGTGGCGTTTTACGTACGTCGACGTCTCAGTGGAGAACAGTTACAAATAAAATGTTGAAAGTGAAGTTAAATTATTTAAGTAAATCCAAACGTAATTTTCTAGGTGGCGACCGAAAGGGAATTTAAACAAAACAGACAAGAATTTACATAAGCTTAGGGCAACGGCCACCGCCTCACTCGGAAAACAGAACAACACTTACATTCCCCCCCCCCCTAGGAGGTCGCTCTCGCACGTCGTACAAATTAAGCCTAACTGACTACATGCTGGATTACAAAGACAATGCAGCTACTCGAGCTACCGAAAGAGACCAGCCAACAAATTCAACAAGATAAGACCGAATTACACTTTGTCAGCCATTTAAATAGATTTAGTGCGGCACAGCGCGCATGCGCCAACCCCAGGAGGGGAGGCGAGGAGCAAGCAAACACACACTAGGAGGGGGAAGGAGGGAGGGGACGAAGTGCCGACCGCCGCGCTGATGCGCGGAGTTTGAAAGTAGCTGCGAACCCGACCGCTACAACTCCCCTGCCCATGAACAACCGTACCCGCCGCCCTCGCAAGCACCACCACAATGTCAATTTCAATTTCAAATAGGTTACAAAATACTTGAAGTGTCCACAAAAAGGTTTGACTGCCAGTCCAAACTAATAATTTTCAACCATGTACACATACAGTCCAAAATACACGTGATTATATACGCCAAATACATAGGCCAAGGTTTCTTGAATTATTACAAAGTCCAATTACATAGACCAGAAGGCATCTTCAGCGCTGAAGATTAGTCTTGAATTTGCGGGACGTCCCAAGAAAGTTCATGTTCATACGTGGATTCGAGCACCAAAGTTCGTAAGTCAACAGGCAGACGCGCATCCGGGCACGGCAGCAACGGGCGTCCCCAAGGCTGCAAACTCCCTTGGCGCCTGGCTGACTCGACTCTTCAACTCGCACCCCCGTCGAGCGAGTTGCATGCTCACAGGGGCCAGGACTTCCTTTGCGACAGCGTGCGTCGAGCGGTCTCGTTCACGGCCTGTGTCGCAGCTCCAGACGAGCGGGACGAGGGTCGCACGCCAGCACGCCGGCACGCCAGCACTGCAGAGTAGCCGGCCGATCGCTCAGCCAGGTACAGCATCGATCGTGCCGCGGCGACTCGTAGAAGGCTCCTCAGGGCGGGCCCCTGCCCTTAGAGCCTGCGAAGGACCGCACAGCAACATGCGTATGCGGCGTTCCGGATGGCTCGCAATGATGCAGTCACGAACTCAGGCGGCAGAAGAGGCGGGCGGCCTCGTAGATGCAGCAGAGAACGGGCGGGCACCAGCAACAACGGTGGTGAGGGCAGGCTGAGGAGCGTCAGGTCCACAGCGGCGCAAATTCTCTTGTGGGCGTGGCTTCCGCGACAAGGAAAGGAGGGAGGGGGAAACAATAACCAAACAAGCTGGGGAAAAAAAACACAAGGCCAGACGCGAACGCCAAAACAACTGCAGACCATCAAGGCTACACATTAAATTTCTTTAGATGCCCAACATGGGCTTTTTTGAATTTCTTTGAACCAGCAGCACTATGCAACAAAACAGTGTTGTCACCTAAAAATCTATTAATGACGTACGGACCAACGTATGGAGGAATTTATTTTGAATTAATGTTATCAGCCAATCTAGGCAACAAACAATTCTTAACCAACACAAGATCTCCAATTACAAAACCATGAGGTCTCCGGGAAGCATTATACAAATTAGCCACGGCTTGACGCGCCTTCGTGAGATTACACGCCACACTATCAAGCACGGCCTCCAGTGACTCGTCATCAGAGGTGGATTCCAGTGGCGGCAGTCCCCACAGGTTCAGCAGGGGGTGGGTCAACTCTCTACCTAGGAATGGGATCGAAGGAGGGAATCGAATGAACGGCTGAATTAAGCCCTACATTAATAAAATCCAGATCACTATCCCATAGCGACTGATCATCCCTGTAGAAAGATGTAAGAATACCCTTAAGCACTTTGTTTATGTGCTCAGATTGATTTCCCTGGGGACAGTAAGGACTGCTGTAAATGGGCTTAATGGCCCATTGAAAACACATGTCTTTAAACTTTATTGAATGGAAATAGAGTGCGTTATCACACGTTAACATGGCAGGCGCACCAAAAAATTTCCACACCTGATCTCGTAAGGCTCTAACAATACTAACGGTTTTAATATTTTTTAAGGGAATGAGTAACACAAATTTAGAAAAAATGTCCAAGATGACCAAAATACAATTATTTTCTTTTTTGAACATGTGAGAGGACCAAAAATGTCAATGTGAAGCACATGCCAGGGAGCTACAGGAGCATCAGCTCAATACAAGCCGACTTTGGCACACTGCGGGGGCTTCCAGACTTGACAATCTCGACAAGATCGCACGTGTTTCTGAACATCAGCTCGCAATTCAGGCCATGCTAAATGCGCGCTAATTCGACGAAAAGTTTTATCGATGCCCAAGTGTGCACCCAATAAGGAGTCGTGAAAATATTTCAACACCATAGGGCGGAGGGAGGCAGGAAAAACAGCCTTATTTTGCCTACTGGATTTCCTGGTATAATATACTACACCCTGTTCCTCAATATATAGCACGGCTTTACCAGCACTCAAATCCTTCCGGATTTGAATACACAATGGATCCTCCTGCTGACATTGATGAATGCTAAGAAATGACTCGGGAAATGCTTTACAAACAGCAACACAAATCGGCTTTGTTTCAGCCGCAGACGAAACCGTGTATCAAACTCATCAGGGGAAAACATTCGCGAAAGCGCATCAGCCACCACGTTATCACTACCCTTAATGTAATGTAATTTAAATCTAAAACGGGACAACCTCAACACCCAGCGTCCAAGCTTACCGAGCTGGTTCGGATGGTTAAAGAGCCAGCTGAGCGCCTGATTGTCCGTGTACAAATCAAATTCATGACAATCAAGATAAGAAGCGAATTCCTCGACGCCAAACAGACACGCTAAGGCTTCCTTCTCGTATGTACCCAGACATCGTTCACCGTCAGTGAGTGTTCTACTGGCATAGGCAATAGGGCTTAACCTATCGTTTTCAATGTGCCCAAGGACGGCACCTGCCGCGATGCTTGACGCATCTACCTGGAGGGTGAACCTGCGTTGAAAATCAGGAAGAACAAAGACAGGGGGAGAAGACACCAGGGCCTTAAGGCCGTCAAAGGACTTCCGATGAGCGTCGCCACACTCGAAAACAACATTCTTTTTACGCAGCTTATTAAGCGGACTACAGACCGCAGCCTAATCGGGAATGAAGCGTGCGTAATATCCCATCATGCCCAGACATCTCTGAACTCCTCGGACATTCCTAGGAGGAGGGAAGTTTACAATGGGGGAAACTGTATCGGGATCCATGATAATTTACCTTTAGAAATGATGTAACCTAAAAATTTCACGTAATCTTTTCCCAAGTGAATCTTATCGGGATTTACTGTTAAATTAGCGGCTCTGAGGCGGTCAAACACCTGACAAAAATGTTGTTTGTGCTGCTCCAGATTAGCACTGTAGACGATAATATCGTCAATGTAATTATAAAGACTGATTTATATTTCAAGTCGCCGAGAATGTGATCTAGCACTCGGCTCATCGCCTGGCTACCAAAAGACACACCCATAGGCACTCGATTGAATTGAAATTGTCCCCAAGGGGTAGAAAATGCAGTGTTTTTGCGACAATCCGGATGCAAGAGACATTGGTGGAAGCTAGCATTTAAATCAATAACAGAAAATATGGCGGCATTCTCTAGGTGTTGAAGGGCGCTCTCTACGGTTGGCAACTCGTAGCCGTCCTCTTTAATCTTATCATTGAGTTCTTTGTAGTTATGAACCAGCCGAAATTCACCAGCCTCCTTTTTAGGGACTAAAAAATACGGTGCGGGGGCAATAATGATATTTTTCAATTTTTGGAATTTGGGAGGTGAAATTTTATGTCCCTTTGCCCTAACAGGAGTCGTGTCCTTAAGATAGAATTTATAGGACATGACATCACACCTGCCTATCCGGCTGGTAATTACATCAGAATACATATTCATGACGTCAGCTATAACAGCGTCCCTATTGATGACGTCTGAGTTGTCGGTGCACGACATGACGATAGGAGCGGAGACCTGATGAATAAGTTTAATTTTCTTTGAAGGATGAAAGTCGAATACTAGTTCCTGGTTAGCGACGTCTAACAAACATCGAGTTTTCCCCAGAAAATCTAATCCTAGAATGAGCGGGTGACAACCCTGGAACAACATTAAATCGCCAATTACATGAGAAACCCGCGATTTTTAAGTGAAGTTCGACTTCAACGTCTGACATAAGAATCACGCCGTTGGCGACACAATTTTTACGTCAGAGCCGGTACTTACACGGTTTAGCAAATGCGGAGAATTGATGCAACATGCATCGAACAATTCAGAGCTGATTAAAGAACGGGTAGCACCAGAATCCATTAAGGCCGGAATAATTTCGCAAACAGACGAACGTGTACAAAATTATTGAACAAATGATGAGCGGCTTTCCTCATGCGACGACCGTGGCGACCACTCGCACGCCCGGCCAGGGCCCGTTTCCCGGACATTGATTTCTGTAATGCCCTGTGCATTTACAACGGAAACATTTTCGCTGTTTGCGGCTCACGGCGGGCTGCGTGCACTCAGACACCGCGTGGCTGAAGGTACAGCAGTTGGCACACCTGGGACGATTAGAGAATGGGCCGGGTGCATTTGCCGACTCTGGGCGTTTGCCGGCGGCAAGACTCGCCCCTACAGAGGGATCACTAACACTAGCCGTGCACTCAACATGTCGCGTTGCGCGTTGCGAGCTGACATGCGAAGCGGGCTGAACATTCGGGGATTTGATTTTAGAATTAGAAGCAAAACTACCTGACATAGGCATGGAGTGAAAATCCTCCTGATACTTTTTAACAGCCAACAATCTATTCTCCACGTCTGAGCTCCACTTGTGGAGAGCACTCAGACTGGAAGGAGGGCTTAGCATAGCGCTTTACTGTAACACCAGCGGAGACACGTTGCCTACTATTGTTTGTGTTAATTCAGCCTCAGGGAGGTTCAACTCCAGCACCTCAGCATAGGCCGGAACAGAATTAATAAACTGTAATAAGGTCTCATCAGGCTTCTGAAACCTGAATACTAGCTCACGTTTACCCGTTTCCAAGACACGTGGCAGACAGGCGAACTGTAACACAGATGTCTTGAACTGCGCGAAAGTCACATTCCGACTTATGGCGTCAGTGAGCAGTGGCAAAAACGTCGCACCACAGAGGCTTAAGAGAGCTTTCAGAAGCTCCACCTCACAGACTAGTTTTAACCCAGCTAAGCATGCAGCCGCAATCAAAAAATCCAGAACCGCACGCGGTTCACAACAGTCAAGACGAGGGAGAAGTTTTAAGTTAGCAAAGAAAATCTTTTCATTATATCTAGAATTAGACAAAACAGGATTAGTGGGGGTGGAGTCTTGCCGAGACGGTACCTCTTCTGACGATTCCCAGGCGCCTCGCACATGCTGAACGAGCAAACCACGAAGGATAGCTACAGTTGCATCCTCCTCGAATGGAACAGCTTCCTCGGTTAGGACCTGAATTAGGTCGTCTCTCCGTAAACGGTATATCCACCCGGTTGCCAGAGTGCCCATGGTACATATGCAAAAAAAGAACAAATACACGTTAACCTTGTCAGAATTAATTTAAATTGGCAATGAACACTACGAATATTTCAAGTGAACGAGCCATTATCAAGGCCACAAAAACAAGGAACAAGTTACAAGTTACGCCGGCGAAACAGTGCGTGGTCCCATTACCGACCATCAAAAGGGGGCGTCACGTCCACACACAACAAATTCGTTTTGTAGGAATAACCTACTACATAATCCGCACAAGTTAAGTTACATTCTAAATTAAGCAATGTGGCGTTTTACGTACGTCGACGTCTCAGTGGAGAACAGTTACAAAGAAAATGTTGAAAGTGAAGTTAAATTATTTAAGTAAATCCAAACGTAATTTTCTAGGTAGCGACCGAAAGGGAATTTAAACAAAACAGACAAGAATTTACATAAGCTTACATTAGGGCAAGGGCCACCGCCTCACTCGCAAAACAGAACAACACATACATTCCCACCCCACCCCCCCCCCCCCCCGAGGTCGCTCTGGTACGTCGTACAAATTAAGCATAACTGACTACATGCTGGATTACAAAGACAATGCAGCTACTCGAGCTACCGAAAGAGACCAGCCAACAAATTGAACAAGACAAGACCGAATTACACTTTGACAGCAGTTTAAATAGATTTAGTGCGGCACAGCGCGCATACGCCAACCACAGGAGGGGAGGCGAGGAGCAAGCAAACACACTCTAGAAGGGGGAAGGAGGGAGGGGGTGAAGTGCCGACGCCCGTGCTGACGCGCGGAGTTTGAAAGTAGCGGCGAACCCGACTGCTACAAATGATCACATCACTTTTAATTAACAACCCCATGCAAAGGAAGTGCGAGGTAGGAGTGCCCAGGTCACTCACGTGTAATTTTTTATTAATACAATTGTGAGTGCTCCCCTTACGGCCTTCAGCCTAATTTCAATAACGTAGTGTGTGACTTAATTAAAACCGCCCCAATTTTTTTAATAATCATTCGCCACTGGAGCAGTTATCAAGCGACGAACAGTCTCCAGTGTGACTCAGATTATTCAAACTTATTTCATGTAAACTTGTTAAATCCAATTTCCAAAACATATATATGTAATAGGTTAATTTTTAATTTTTAATGTGTGTATTTAGAGCAACTTACATTCTGTTATTAATATAATATTTTACGAATAACGGAACTTTAGAATCCTTGGCGGGAGAGGATGCTCACCCCTCCCCTCGCAACAGGACCAGACTCCAGTACAGAGCGACTCGCGGACCGGGACGGACGTGCATCCCACGGGGAGACTTCAGCCATTGTCTACACTGATTTAATTCTGGTAAATATAGTCATGCTTAAAAAACCTTTTATAGTTACTCCCCTTGGCGCCCTGTCTTTTTACGGTGTAGGGCCTATCCCAGCCGCGTAAACGTAACACTCCCCGCACATCGCATTTCGTGGGGCAGTGTAATATACGGCACGGGCCGACTCCCGCAATAATAGACATTCAGTTAACTGCCGAAATGCACAGGCACTGGCCACATCTAATTGAAGGCTTTAACTAATTTCATAGCGAGCCGCGGTCCACACAGGTGGGCCCTCGCGTCGTCGTTCGCAATTTACGGGATTGGCCGACTCCAATCAAACTATCCCCCTCAACCTCGACTGGCGTGAGGACTTAACTTTAGTGACGGCACGTCAGAGCACCCAGTGTAATCATAGTGTACTTTGTGTAGGGAAATAGTGTAACTGTAACTGCAAATGTAATTGCCAACGTTAAATAAACGTCAACTCCGCACACTCCGTGCGCGACGTGTAGACGACAGTGCAAATCCGTGTACGTTATTTGTGAATCTCCCCAATCCAGTTAGGGATCAGCATGCTATGCTGTGTAGGGCCAGTAGTGCATCAGTAATTAGGGATCCCTAACGCCACGACCACCGCCGCCGTTCCTAGTGGGCCACGCAGGGGCTTTCGTATCCACCGACCCATCTCGTGGTTAACCACCGAGTTAGCCTGGCGCCCTCCCGGACACGTTTCACATAATATACCAGCCTTCCCGCTAGGAACTACGCCGGATCTCGAACACGAGAACCCGGGCAACGCCAGTACATTGAATGATGAAGTTGGAAGAGATTGTGAAGGGGAAAGAAATCGATTTTAAATAAAGATAAAGCTATCCGTACATCGATGGTGAAATGAAGGGGTCATAGGATTACCTATGTGGCAGTTAGAACCTGATTTCCCAGGTTGCTGACCTACGTAAAATGGGAAATACCAGATATCACCACCTCTGGTACACAAAAACATGCACATATAGATTGTACGGTTGTTGACAACCAGGTACAATGTGTTTACTTGCAATTTAACACCAGCACTTCAAAATGCTTAAAGTGGTGTCCTACACAATTTCAATTACCATGCATACTAAGTACAAAATAAAATAGTAATGTCGCTATTCCAAGACCCAAAAATAACGGTTTAGGTGTTGAATATGCTACACCTCTACAATAACATTATTCCTAGTGTACAATAGGCATAGGCGTGCGCAGGACTTCAGTAGTGGTGGTGCCAGATTACACAACAGCCCTATCATTCACGGTCTCCGAGTCTAAAGCAACGGTGCGGGGGTCCGGGGGTCCTCGCCCGGAAAAAATTTGGATTTGAAAGCGCAAATGGTGCCATTTAAGGTGTTTCCGAACAAAACATTAAATACACAGATGTAAAAATTTTAACATTTTTTATGACAAATTATGGCTTTGAACGTTATAATCGCCAGGTAAACTACTAAACTATTTACAGTTTTAAGCTTTGTTGAGCCATAAAGTAAATTGCACAAATTGTTTGTACGGGATTCATGCTGGTGGCTTTGAAAAACCGTACTTACATGTTTTCTGAAGACGCCAAATAAATGCTAGAAAAAACATTCTCAAATGTTAAGTTTTAAAATCAACAAATCAAGGGAGTTTTTGTAACATACCTCAAATATGTAAAATATTAAAATAAAATAAAAATACACAAATAAGAGTGGGCAAAAGTTTTAACTTTTGGAATACAACAAAAATGTTCTGTCGGCGACTGCATATAAGTCATCGAATAAGCCTATCCGATTGTATAATGTATTTTAAGTAGTAGTATATGTTTAGGTACAATATTGTTCAAAATTTCTTTTGAAAACAAGTTTAGAAGTCCAGAACTAAAAATAAAAAACCTTAGGGAAATTTGCTGAACATAATACTCAGTATTACTAAAGGGCCATTCGTCGATGAAACGGAACAAGGTTTTTAAATTCGTCAATGATAGCATTTGTGTTTACACAAGCAGCCAGTTTTTGCTCCACAAATGGATTCATCAGGTTTTTCAAGCGTTCCTTGCGCATTGTAGAACTAAGCTTTGATTTTATGATAGTAAGCTTTGAAAAAGTTCTTTCGCTTGTACAGGTAGCTAGTTACAGGTCTTGTTGCAAATGTATTCATGCTACCACTGAAGCTTTTGTAGGTTGAACTTCGCTGAAACTTTGACAGTCAATCAATCCAGTCGGAAACAGTTTTAGGTGGAAAGTCGGTGTCCATATCTCTCTTTGTCTTCAAAAGCTTCACTTCTGCTTCTAGTTCCATAGCATTCACTCTGAACTGTTTTGAGAGAACTTCAAAGTCACTACTTTCACACTTGTAAGGACCCAAATTTAACCCCATTAGATTTCCTGTGGCAGAGATCACTTTCTTGGTTTCTTGTGCAAACCTAGAGTTGATACCTTGAACTAGACTGTCCAAAACCGAATGAAATGTAAACAGTTTCAACTCATCTTTTTTGGTTTCTGCGTAGAAGGCAGTAGAAGAGCACAAACTGACAATGCCTTCTAAGATGACTGAGACTTTTCTTTTTCGAACTGTAGGGATTTGAACATCCAGTAAGTTACACATTTCCTTAGTTTTGGTGAAAATGTCCTCAAACTATTCTTCGTTGTTTCTCATTTCTACCAAGCCAAGGGCCAGGCTTTCAACATCTTCAACTGCTTGACAAAGGTCTATTTTAGGATTTTGCAGGGCTTTGCTCACTTTCACCACAAGCTGAAGGATTGGATGCATGATTTGTAAAGACGCGATGAAGTTGAAAGATTGCATTTGTAGCAAAATGCCTTTACCTTTTACCCAGAGTTTTGAGTCGGAAGTAGATTCTGTACACTTTTCAATGGCTTTTACAATGTCAACCAAGTGAGCATGAATAACAGACACAGCTTCTGAACAGCACGCCCAACGAATATCTGAAAGGGATTTTAGTGTCTTGAATTTTATAGTAGTTTCTTTTACAATATCCTCATAGATAGCATGCCTCTTAGGACTACCTTCAATATAGCTGAAAATTATCTGGACTATTCCAAAGAAATCAAATATTATTGGATTTTCCTTGTGACTAGTGCAGGTGCTTACTAAGGCAAGGTTCAGACAATGTGCATAACAATGCACATACATTATCGATGAATTGACCTATTTGCATCTTGCCTGTACGCCGATAAATTCACCTGCCATTGCCGACGCCCCATCAAAACACACACAAACTACATCTTTCCACAGAACACCTACTTCAGTCAGTACACAGTTTATCGCTTTAAATATATTTTCGGTATCAGTTGACTTCAATCGCTGTAAGGACACCAATCTCTCGACAGGATATTTATCTCCTTTAGGTATGTAGCGAAACACGACTGCCAGTTGCTCGTGATGGCTCACATCAGATGTTTCGTCGGCAATAATTGCAAATGGTTGGCCCCTAATTTCATCCCTTACAGTTCTTAGTATAACTGTGCTAAGGGACGCTAATATGTCGTTCTGAATATGGTTGCTGAGATAAATACAGTTCTTAGGAGCATTTTCAATGTAACTCTTAAAAATAGGATCGTATTTTTTTCAGAAGGCTAACGATTTCCAGAAAAAGACCTTTCTCGTCACTCTCCTCGCTCTAGTCATGACCTCTAACGGGTTTTCCACCTTTTACCAATAGACGGACAATATCAATAAGCCGTGACATGTACTTATGATTTTCCAGACGTTTTTTCTCTTTTCCTTTTAATTCAGCTTCCTTATCATCATCCAACATAACATCAACTTGTTTCCTTACATTAAAATTTTCCCAGCCAACCATACTTGATACATGACATCTACTCTTTTCATGTGTTTTGAACATTTCGTGAGCTATATGCCACGAAGAAAACCCCATTTTTGTGAATGCATTTTCAATTGACCCAGGAGCTGAATTGTTATTAAGAGCGAAACAATGGCATGCAAAACAAAAAGCATCTTTCATAACGCTATACTCGAGCCATTTGTAATCTTCAAACCACGTAAATTTGAACAATCTATTCCTAGAATATTTCCCCTTTCCAACAGTTTTTACAGGGTAGGTTAAAAGACAAGGATGATATGGTCCACGAGAAATTCTAGCCAATTTCTCTAGTCTGTTCTTTGGTAGGTCTTGACAAGGATCATCAAGCTCAGCTGGTCTTTTCACTGGTTCTTCATCCTTTTTATCGTCTTTGCAAACAATCTCCGTACTGGGACCAGCAACAGCAGCTGAAAGGAAAGAGTATGTACAGGTAGTTTCAACTTCAACTTAATCATTATGTACTATGATTAAGGGACTCACCTACCCATGCCCAAATTGCACTGTCGTGGAGAACAGGAGAAGCCCTGTAAAGCCTGCCCCACACGATGCCCAATTTCTGCTACACATTCTGTTATACCCGTGGGTATAAAAGTGGGCATAAAAGTTTGTTTAGCAGAAGAGAAGAAAGAATTCATTTCTCCAAATACACGAGACATAGAATGCTAACAGAAAACCAGCCACGTAGTTGCCGAACAAAGCAAGCATAACAGAGTAGAATAAATATGCTGCTGTACATTTTACCAAATACTGAAAATATATTAAAATTGCAGTTGTTTATTTTAAAAATTATGTAATCTAAAAAAAAAGTCTTGCACTTTCATTTAAGCCAACACGTGTGGTGTTTCTAAGAAACATTAAATAAAATGTAAAAATTCGTGCTACTTGGAACAATTTATATGATACAATAATATTATTACACAAAAATGTTGGTTGTTTAACACCGTGGTATGAACCACACCACAATTCACATTTTTAATCCTAGCTGCGCGCTCTACCACTACACTACCGAAGCTATTATAGTTCGGTCAAGATACAGTGCATTATCAAGAAAGTAAAGCCGGTTTTCTAACGTATTTTAAAACTTCTGATTACTTTTTTTTTTACTATTTTAGTTTAAATGATATATTTCACGGTAGTTTCACACTTTCACTATCATATAGTTTCATTTGACACACAAAAACGTTTAGTATCTCCCCTAATGCTTACGAAAGTGACTAAAGGTTTTAGTTACTGCACGTGGGTCCGTCATTTTGATGACTCTGGCACGTTCTATTACCGTTTTGTTTAAGACTTCTGTTATGAAAACTTTCATACCCGAAGGCAGACCCGTTGAAAGGGTGCTGAAAAGTTACCCACACGAGAGCGCTAACAGAAAAAAGGTATGAAAACTGCTAAGGAAATGGGTATCGTGTGGGGCTGATCTAAGCACACAAAACCAGCAAATGTGCGTCCAAAGTGTTTATCTACAAGAGGAACGCAATTTTCAAACAACTGCCCTTAACGCCTTAAGTACTTTCAAGACAACGCACATTCAAAAACAGCAATTTTTAAAAGCCTTCAAAACAGCTAAAACTGGCTTATTCAGCAGGCCGCTATCTCTCAAAATATACTAACCTTGCATTTGACTTTCCACTCCATTTTACGCTAATGCAATTAAAAACTAAATATAAAGTACCACAGATTAAATATAGGAAAAATAACGCTGTTTTCAGGCTGAACATCCGTACCCGCCGATCTGAAACTGGAATCATTTTCGGGATCGAGCTTTTTAATTTTAATCACCCATTTATACATCATACAGACAGATATATACAGCAATTAACGAACCGTAATAACTGTCAACTAGTGAAAATAAAACGATAATTAATTAATGAGTGATCCACGTAACAAACACAGGCTGTACTCGTGTACTCATTAGAACAGTAAACTGATGTGTAAACAGTAAGAGTAAACGCTACACAGTAGTGCTACCTGGCGGACGGCGGCTATTATTCCGTGCGCTTGCCGAGTGGAGTGAACAGTGGACACCGAGCACGCATTCTATGTAATTCGAGGAGAACTAGGAGAAGTACTTACATTTCAGAAGTTTCGTAGCTGCGGCCCGCGTGTACAACACAAGTAATTACACCTGGCTTGTTTCCGTGTGTATAGTTGGTTCGATTAATAATTGATATACTGATAGTGTTATGAGCACATATCTGTAACACAACACGATTGGAAAACATATTTTTTTGGAAATAATAAGGTTTTTTGTAAGCCTATTATTTGTGCTTGTAAAAAACAAAATAACGTTAACCCTAATGGTGGTGCCAAGGCACCTGTGTCACCTACCGTGCGCACGCCTATGACAATAGGATACGGCCAGACCCTTATTTCACACAACTGATTTTGGTGTCTTATCTGTTGCTGTTATGTTTCTAAAATTGTGTGCATGCACATAGCTCACTTTTTCGTTGATTTTGTCCAGATGGCTTAATCCATCTAACACAATTATCTCATATATAGTAATTTCCAGGGACCGGAAAGTTACTTTTAAAAAGTAACTCAGTTACAGTTACAAATATTCCAATGGAAATGTAACCCTGTTACAACTACAAGTTACACTACTGAAAATAAACCAGTTACAGTTACAGTTCTGAGAAAAGTAACTGTAAGTTGACGTCGTCCGACCGAAGGCCACCCTAAAGCCCGACCTGCAACCGCCAGTATTCAACCCCGCTAACGGAACACGCCCCTAGCCATGACCCACCCGAGTCAGGCGAGCCACCAGCAACCAAGGTAGAACCCGGGCCCCCCAAATAAACAGACCGTCATTACAACCAACCACGTTATAAAAACAAACACAGATTATTAAACAGTATTGCGTATTAATTTAAAGTTGGCTAACGAAAGTGCGACGTATGAGTGCCCGTGCACTCACGTGTGTAATACGGCGATACGTGTGTGAGTGTTCCCCTGGCGGCCTTCTGCCTGAATTAGTCAATTAGACCATGTGACATAATTATGCACCCCTTGTGTTGCGCTATTACCCCCACCAGAGCAGTCCGGCAAGAGACGAACAGTCGCTGGTGTGACGTAAAATTTAAATATAATAATTCTTAAACATACTAACTGCAACTTGTAGAAGGGACGAGTGATCTTGATTCAGCTTTAATAATTAACGTAAGAATTTAATGCCCTTAAATTCTCTTATTAACATGTCACATTAAAAACTAACGTAATGAGGTCAACCCTGGCGCGAGGGCCACCGAGCCTCGGCCGGGCGCCATGACATGACGCCAGTACAGCGCGACTCGTGGACCGGGGCGGACGCACGTTCCACGGAGAGACATCATCCTTTGTCTACATCGAACTCACTTCTGGTAAATAAAGTCACTTCTTAAAACCTCTTTTTTACTAATCTCTCCGTGCGTACCCGGTCCAATTTTCGGTCCAGGACTTAATCCGGCCGCATAACTTTAAAACCCCCTGCACCACACTTGGTCTGCGGGGTAGGTTCAGCATACGGCACGGGCCGCCTCCCGAGGAACAGAACTTTAGTTAAAATCAATCGCTCCGGCACTGACACCACCCCGTAAGGGAACTTTGAGCGAATTTAGCCGCGGTCCGCGCTCCACGACCGTGGACGCGAGCACTGCCTCGATACGTAGATTTACGGGATTGGCCGCCTCCAATCACCCTCACCCCTCGTTTGAGTAACCAGGCTCAGAAACGCCTAGTGCCACGCTAATACGGAATATTTAGTGACTTTGTACGACGCCTTGGAACTGAGCGTTTTTCTTTTGTAAACTTGTGCAACGCATCTCCACGTAACATTCATAAACTTGTGTCACGCACCCTCGTGTAACATTTTTTTTGTAAACTTGTGCCACGTTTTATTAAGTAACTTTCAGACTCATTTTTGTATAATTGTGTAGTTTTTGTATTTTGTGACGTCACCTGTTGTACGACGTGGCGTGTAACCAATGGCGTTACACCTAAACCACAGTCGCCTGAATAAATGACGCACGTCATTTATTGCCTCACTTCAGCGTATGATTACTTAACCCTACGACTCCCAACCACCGCCGAGTAGGGAATTCCTTAAACCCACGCAACACCGCCGACGGTCCTAGTGGGCAACGCAGGGCAATCGACCCCACGACCCACCTATCGACTAGAACCAGACCTAGTCTGGCGCCCACCCGGACACATTACGTTCACAACAGCCACTCCCGCTAGGAACCGCACCGGGACTCGAGCCCGAGACCCCGGACGACGGCAAAGTTACTTTAACAGTTACTTTGTGAAAAACTAAAAATGTGATACGTAAAATTGTTATAATTAAAAGCTAATAAAACATATTGTGTTTAGTAAAGATATATGTTTATTTAAACTGAAATTTTTTTAATAGGTCTTAAATTACATTGAGTAATTAGTTCACACTACAAAATTGTTCGCAGCACCACACAATAAGGTTATTTTTATTACTCGACCGAACTTCGAAAAAATTAGAATATGAAGGCCACGGCAACGAAAATTCTGGACTGCTTTCTAGGCTTCTCGCTTCATTAGATTATGGCAATGCTTTCGCGCATGTGAACAGGTAGGTTAGTTAATTAAACAGCACAACAGTAAACCCGCATGTCGCAAATATTAAATAAATGACAATCAAAATACGAGCGCAGGCTAGCCAACAGCAGTTTTACAAGTACAAGCAATACCATCGCAAATAATATGCTTGTCGGGATTTTCGTTCTGAGCACGTTGTTGTGCCAAATATAACTTTATGATAGCGAAACTATTCTGGAATACATTTTGTACAATTTAATAGCCATTATAAGACAAAATCGCAACTAAATGTACTTGAGAAAAATAAAATTACACAATTTAATTTGCACGATAGTGCTGCTAACTCTAGGATATTTGGTGTAATAAATGTATATCGAAGATAGCCAAATATCTGCTAGAATGCACTGAAATTATTTTGTAGCCTCGTGCAGGGCACAGTTTATAAATTGTCGCTTTTTCGTTGCCTAACAGGAATTGAGTTTGGACATGTTCTGCAAGTTAGGTGTCAGTTCTATTTCAATAAGGTAGTGCTTATTCGCTACCTTAACCGAATGTCTTGGAAAACCATCCTAAATTGCTAATGACTGGTTAATTGTACTGTTGTCTACTTGCTGGCTTGGTGATGGTGACATAGATATTATGCAAGGTGTGAACTTGTAGTGTAAAACTACTGTCCACTAGTATGGTTTTGCTAAGACTGCTACGTCAGGCCATTTCGTCACTACATGGCAAGTAAAGAAATAGTATGCTGCCATATGGGCTGTCTCGTGGTTGAAGTAGGTTGATAGTGGTGTCTGGTGAGTTTTTAGGGGGGTTGAGGCCACGTGTCTGGAGATAGCTGTGGTTAATGCTAGTGAAAGAAAGTAACTCAGACCAGATTTTGATTTATTACAAAGAAAGATGGGCAACACTTTAAATGGTGCTACCTCAACACTCAGCCCACATCATGTTAGTGCTGGAGCACATCTATACGTACTTACAACATTGAAGCTTTATGGTTATGGCTAGAGTGGGGGTGACGAGTGAAAATGAGAAGGTCCACGAATTATGAAATGAGGATGTAGTCTTACTGATATGTCACATCTGTGATGCAGAACATGGCAAACACTATATGAATGAAAGAATGTGGAACATTAAACATTACACAAATACATTAATATTACACTTGCAGCTGGTAGAGAGTCTGTGCAGGGAACTACGAAGCATGCAGTTTGATATGTCTCGCGAGTAGTTGAGTTCAGTTTTGTTAAATGTCTAGATGGTGTCAATGCTTCACAAAAGAGGAATTTAATAGTCACTGGGCCCTTGCAAGAACATTTCACATGTGGACGATCGTGGCCTACTGCAGATTCCCATGTTTAGTTAGTTTTGCAGAAAGTTGACCATTTAGTCCGGAGACAGCCCAGTGCTGGCGAAATCGGAAACGTTTACCAATAGTACCTACTACCCAAGGTTAGCTGCAGAAAAACTATAAAGGTAGAAAATATAAAACTCTAAAATGCATTACTCGGAACGAAAGAATTAAGATAATCCGGTGGGCTTGTTGATTATGTGTGCAGCCTGGTGCAGTAGCGAGATTGGTATATCAGCATGGTCGGAAACCACATCGGTGACCTGCGGGTAAGCTGAGAAGTTCTGCATGAGTAGGCCCAAAGCTCTTCCTTATTCATGGCTTGCCGTTGGCCGGAGTCTCGGGTTTGAGTCCCACGGCGAGTCTAAGGGGCTGGTGGTGCTTTATGGTGTATTTTTCTGGGAGGGCGCCAGGTTAGCTCGTACATCTAACCAATGGGGTAGACCGATCGGCTCCAGCGTGCTTCCCTAGACTCGGTGGCTGTATCTTAAGTGTGGTATTAACTGCTAGTAGACAATGGTGACACTCCCTGTTCAGCATAAGGTGGCTGGTGCCTAACTACAGATGTAATACACGCACTGGAACTGAAAACTTGTGGTAGGTACACATATTTATTAACGGACATATTTGGGTACACGATATTACACGACACTACTCTTTATTAATTATGATTGTCTCTCCCTAAGGCAGTCCGTTAGAGGGGGGAGTTTGTTGGCTGTCCTGGAGTCGGCCAGGTCCGTAAAGTGACTGACAGTAAGGCGGCCCTGTGACCCGTGGCCTTAAGGCAGGAATTACGACGGCCGGGTTAAGCCCTGCACCATAAAAGCCGACCCGGGATCGCCAGGGTAATTCATGTTTCAAAGGATTTGGTTCATGACTATATTATTACCAGAGTGAAGAATCGGTGAGTTACTAAATTGAAGGTTCCCCACGGAACGAACACACGAACACATCCATCCCGGGCCGCGAGCTGATCTGGACCATAGAGTAAATAAAGTACTAGATCTGGACTGCCGAAGGGGGCTGTCGCGCAGGGGGAGAAACAGTCCCGCCACTCGCAAAACCACGAGTGAAGAAAAGAAATTACTGTTATTCGGTTTTTAATTGAAAACTTACTTGTTAAATGTACATGACCCTTGTTTGAATATTAATGCTGACATTAGATGTATTATGAAATATTGATTAAAGCTTTAGTTTAAGAAATTGAACAAATATTATTTAAAAAGATGAGCCAGTCAACTTAAAGACTACTGATTAGTTGGTAAAAACCACTGGTTATGTTTATGTTTGTGGGTTTGTTCTGGATATTGCTTCAGCACCTTGTTTCTTACTTAAATTAAGGCTCTAGGCCGCGATGAGAATGAAAGGCGTTTATTAAACACTGTGCCCGGATGGGGCTAACACTCGTGCTCTACGACGCACATTTCTTATCACGAGTTAATTTAAGGGGATGGCTTGATGAATTACTCCGTGAATTATTATCAGTTGTTTGCATCAGGTGCAGTTCCATGACAAAATTTATACATTGGGAGTACTTGCGTATCTACTCCACGTTTGACCCGGGTTGAGTTTGCGAGGGGTGCGTTCCACCAGCGGGAGCCAATACTGGTGGGTCGAGGCCGGGCTTAATGGCCTCCGGTTGGTACGATGTCAGGCTTGACCTATGATGTGGCTCTGATACTTTTGATTTCCCCAAAGCAATTCGTGTGTCTGTGGTGCGTGGATTGGTTACCCGTGTACCCCCGGAAGGGTAATGTCGGTGACTGATTATCGTGCAGGAGGTGAGGAACAGCCACACTGCCACCTTAGACTGCTTATTTCCTAACGATGGAGTGTGTTCCTCTGTCTGTCATGTGTTCTGCTTGCTCCCAGGATAGTCGTTGGGCTAATGTAACTTGGGTGTTGGACATTCTCAGCAACTGGGTAATCGGCCAGTAGACTCCGGTAGTGATTGTCATTATTCCTGCTCCTTTGTGGTGCTGGACCTCAGATCTGTCATGAATTTTCCTTGCTGTGGAGCAGCCAACCTTGTCAATCTAGGGCTGCCTGTTGGATCGCTGACAAAGCTGGAGGCCGTGGACATGTGGCACAAGTTCCAGAGCATCCCCCGAGATTGTCGCATACAAGTATGGCATCTGCGGAGATGAAACAGTCATTTGTTTAACGCTAGTCAGTGTGGGATGGGGGCCGGCTCAGACACAGCCAGGAGAATAGAGAAATTGCAGGGAGAGGGGAATGGAATTGGAGTGTGGGAGTGATTTCAAGGCCATGTGATGGACACTAGACAGAACTGGCAAGATCAAACTCAGGAGTCCTACAAGTAGTATATATAAATGGGGCTGCTGGCCCAAGCTTCAGGCTGTGGATTGTGGATGGGGTCAATGACCAATTGCTCTGATTTCATGGCAGCCATTTTGTATGACCTTGACCTTGATCCAGGCAGCCATTTTGTATCTGCCATCTTGCATCCACCATTTTGTTTTATAGAACTTTGCACCATTTTAATTATACAATTTTTTTACGAAATTTCCGCAACCTTGTAATCGAATGACCCACTCCCTAATGGTGCAATTAACATTACAACCGCCATCTTGAAAATACATATTTTTATTCTAGAAAATCAGAAAAATTGGTAAAATTAATAAAAAAATTAAGTAATCAAATTTAAAAAAAATTTCAACTCCATTGCTCATATCACTATGGTCACCATATTGGATTCAAGAAATGTTGCACATTTTGTTACTTGTGTTAGATGTGCATGGTGTCATCATTGTACTTTTTATTATGGTCGTCATTTTAAATTGTTGCAGAACTGTTGCAATTATTATTATGGCCACCATATTTAAAATCCATAATTTTTATGATAGAAATTTGAAAAAAATGTATAAAGAACTTAATTAATCATATTTTAATAAAATAATATTTAAAAAACGCACCTACATCCTCAGTTCGAACCCAGTGAGGGCAAAAATAAAAATAAAAATATGACAGATCCTTCCTCCACAGAAGCAGCTGGCTGACTGAGCTCCCACCACTAATGCCAGCTGTATGACGTCATGTCCGCCATCTTGTTTTAGTCTGCAGGAGGCATCTATCTTATTATCATCTGCTAGAGTGAACTGTCACCATGTGATTTTAAATTTTACCTCTAGAGTTCAGTTATCATTTATTATTACTGTGACACTAACCATCTTGACATTTGGACACCATCTTGGAAATTCGTAAATATTTAGCTAGAAATTCGGGAAAAATTCCAATTTTCATTAAATAAATTTTCAATCAATATACTCATTGATTTGATTAGTTCCTGTCGTTGGTTCGTTCCCTGGGTGATGCAAAAAAATTTGTGTAAATATAATAATTTTAATAAATATGGTGGATAGTCCTAAAAGCAGTTTAAGTTCCTCATCTACCAGCCTCCTATAAGCCTATATGACCGCCATCTTGAAATTCTGTAATAATTATCTTATAAATTCGGGATGAATTTCAAAAATCATTAAAAAAATCACTCATTAATTTACTGATTGAATCGATAGATTCCTGTCCTTGGATCGAACTTTGCTCAATGCATAAAACGGTAATTTAATTATAAATACTACAATAGTGACAGGTTCGAGAAATAAAACACTGCAAGTTCTTTTACAAAATAAATTTTATTATATAAATTTTACACTACTACAAGTACAAAAAAATCTAATTATTTAAAAAGATTACCTAAAATAATTCTGTTTAATATTAATTTTTTCTTTTAATTTTGTGCTGTTCAAGATACTATATAACTGTTAGACCCGATTTTCGAGGATCATTAGCGAAATACTTAAAACATATCTTACACACATAAATCTTGCACTGATGTTTTGAACCTGAGGTCTCACAAGTCGGGAGAAGTTTTTTGATGAAACCGTAGTGCGCAGCATTTATTTTATTTTTCATAAGCAACAAATCGAAATTATCTTTTCTTTTTTGCTTAGTTACCTGAATCGGGCACGCCTTATTATCAGCATTTAGCACATACACATTAACTGAAACTTCAGGGTTATTTTTATCAAAATTTTTTACCTGAATTAATGGTGGTGGATAGTACAGACAATCAAAGTAGTACTTATTTTCCAAAGAAATAAAAAAAATACCTATTATCAACACTGTTATGACCTCTTCCCTCGATAAATTTTGCCAAAATACTCCATTTAAAACAAAACTGATCGTTCAAGTTTAGGCAATTGACTACTGCTCTTTTGTTGACTATCGACACGGGTAAAACAATAAATGATGATGCCTGATGGTATGGAAGCATACTAGCACTTGTTTGTATTCTTATTCACATCTTGTGACTACCCAGACTGTTGCAATGTAAAAAAACCTTATCGCATTTGTCATACTTATGTCTTCCGAGAGAATGTCAGAGACCTACTGCAGGTTACAAGATATATTTTAAAGTTATCATGTCGTCGAAATTTTTTATTACACTTGTTGCATTGAAATAGAGTTCTTTGTATATTATTTGAACATCTGCTCCTTTCATGTCTGCGCGCACTTGAAGTGGCGGTGAAAGACATACAATATTTGCACTGGTGCGATGAACGTTCGTAGATCTTTGAAGTCTGCAATGTTGCTGGCGAAACTTCAACTGATGGAACAGCACAATTCGATGTCGGTATCACAGATTGCACCGAAATGTATGCAGTTGATTTTGCCAATGTTGTTGGGAATTCCGCAGCTGCCAGCACCACTGCCATTGAGCTATCCGCTGCCAACGACATAGCTGCAGTCATCGCCAGCGACATCTGGGTCCCTGATGTCAATGGTAGATCGTCCATCAAGGTCAACAATGGAACAGCAACTAAATATCACGTAACTTACTGAAGAGAGCCGATCTGTACTGCACCACGGCCAGAGGTGAACTGAGGGTCCTGTCGTCTGAACCTCACTTATATACCCGCGGCCTTCTGGTATACTATATGAGTCAAAATATTAACTTTATTTAAAAATTATTTTTTTATTAAGTTAATATTCAGATAACTTAAACTTCTAGAAATAAAAAAAACACAAGTTCAAGCTTTACATATTTATTTAGAAAATTTACACAAATTCATATTAGGTTAGGGCATTAAGCATTTTCATAAGCATAGTCTTTAACGCTCACGAACTGTCTCGTCGACTCCGAGTACTGTTTCGTCTACTCCGGTTCCAACTGGTTCGTCGATTCCGGTTACAACTGGTTCGCAGGTCATGGGTTTAGGAGCACAGGTTTCCGACGGGACATATTCTTCGACGACTGCATCACTGAGACATGGACGACGACGTTTGTGACCACGGCTGCAAATTGCCTTTGTCACGGTTTGAGTTGGGACAGGTTCACTGACTAAACTACGACGAGATGCATGTCGTTTGGACGTCTGCTTAGATTCATCACAGGTCGCAACATGTTGCAAACACCCATGTTTGGTGTTGCACGTGCAGACGAGGTGACTACCCCATCGATGCTGGCTGGAAGGATTGTGTGCGGTCTCATGTGATAGACGACACAGTTTCCAGTTTCGCAACAATCTAGTAGCTGCTGAGTTGGTTCGTAGGACACAGGAAATTGCGAAAACCGCCAGTGCCGAGCGCCTACATCACAGGTTCCCGTATATATACATAGATACCTGGCATCCCAGTAACTTTACTCGACACTGCTGAAGCTAGGTCTTACGCTCACGTACACGTTAGCAGGATGAAACGAAAACATCTTCTTACGGGTCAAATGACAACTGAAGGCACAAATGGTTTCACGCCTTTTTTATATGCAGGCTCCTACTAACACTGCAAGTGCCATTTCCGCATTAGCTGCGAGTTTGTACAAGCACATACTCGTTCAAACTTATCGCGTAGCTTGCGCAAGGAAGGACAGCCGTAGTCGGTCTGCAGATCTACAATTTCAACTGACGCATCACACAACTTGCTCGGCCATTTATTCTGCTCAGGTCCAGCAACATAATTTTTTTCGTTTTGAAATAATAAATCTTCAATAGTGTTTTTGAACTGGTGGTATGGAATTTTATCTTCGTCCCACTCCAGGCCATGATAGTATTTGCATAGCCATTCGTTTGAGCGTTTACTTTTTTCGTCCAATAATTTACAGGGATAAGGAGGACCGAGGACGGATGGTAAGGGTTCGAGTCCTGCCATCGTTCTCGTAGGTAATGCCAATCTCTATGAGCACGAATACATCTTGTCTGTGAAAACCTTACAGGTTTCAGTACATCTTGTCGCTAGCAATGCTCAGTCGTAACTTAATTAATATCGCAAATGAAACAGTATTTATGACAGAATTTTCACAAGCTTGTCTCGGAAATTGTACGATGCAAGCCGATCGTGAAGTATGATCATAGGTGTTTGGTGGAATATTTCCACTCATCGTATCTCGATTCCCTAGTCGATGGTCTTTGAATTTATTCGATCATCTTGTTTCGATGTGCCAAACACCATTAATGGAGCCTTGTTCTTGAAACTGTCGGGACTCAGTATCGGTGACTGTAAGTGACCATAGTAGGTATGCTTGCAGAAACTTGGCATACATTTTATATACGAGAAGAAATCTTCCATTTTCAAAGTCCATGTACATGTCCACGCACGGGTAGCTTTCGCTGTTTAAAAATATTTTTACATTACGTATTTGACAGTTATCGAATACAGAGCGGCTCACTCCTGCATTGAGCTGTCTTCCGGTATGAAGCCCGACGATGATGTATCTTGGTTTTTCCATGACGAAGCTGGACTTTAATATCCAATTTATACACTGACTATGGGGCAAGCCAGAATAAGTTTCCAGACTCCAGTATCGGAATGGTACATCAATGTTCATGCCATTTTCTACGTTCTTCGGCATCTTGATATGTTTAACCGTGCTCACTTGGATGTGAGGCAGCATCCACTCGATAGACTGTAGTATTAGCGAGACATCCTGTGGGTTTTCTGCAGCAGCGACAATTCCATTTATGTGCGTGTTGGCTAGAAGCAGTACGAGCTCTCGTTTCGAATTAATGATTATATGCTCATAGTCTTCAGGAAATCCAAGAAGCATGGACAGAGAAACAAAAACTACGAATTTTCCTTCGGCATAAATAGGTAGCTTGTATTTATCCTCGAAACCACAGCCTGCCATTTTTGCAGCAGACCATTCGGCGTCAGAGAAAAATAATTTTTCATATAAGATGTTATGCCTACATCTCTCGTCTGGTCTACATCGACGCCATTGAGTACATAAGTAGTGCGCTCGAATAGGTGAAAATACCATTGCAGAATATTGTCGTCGTTGTTGGATGCGTGCCATCTGCCTTTGTTAGAGTACCTCTTATACGAAGAAACGACAGCGAAGGTAAAGTACAGATATCTTGGCGCTCGACAGCATTGCGTTCTTCTGAAGGTAGTGCGTACGGTCCGAGCAGGAAAGGCTGGTACTCGTGCAATTCCATTTTCGTAATGCTGTCATCAAAAATAACTGGATCTTCCACATTGAGGATTTCGTCTTCTATATTTATTCGGCACTTGACCAATACTAAGAATGTAATTTATGCTGCTATGTGTTAATGCACCGATGTCTGGTAGAGCAATTATCTTTTTCATGCCAATGCGATTTCTTTTATAACTGGCCGTTATCACAAACGTTATGTCCATCGTTTCAAGTGAAGACGTAATGTAATTTCTTCGTCTTGAAAATTCTCCAAGCATCCTCGCTGGTTAATGATTCTGACGAAGACTTCGTGTGCGCAATTCACGATGTCTGGAAGGTAAACGATACCTACTTTGCGGTACTTCAACCAGTTTATAACCTGGACGTACAATTGGTGAAATTCATGCAGCTTGTTGTTTAATCTTCCATTGTGACACGTTCCACTTGTCAAATTACAGTTTATTCGTATGACATTCACAGGCAATAGGTTTACTTCACGCGTAGATTCATACGTCCTTCCTGCATCATTTACATTTGGTTCGAATCCGAGCATCGTACCTATGGTCCCAGGTTTCGTAAAGTCGACATTTTCACTGCATATTAAAATGCTATTTTGAGTGTTTGGATTTTCACAAAGTTGAAAGTCTACATCCTGTGGTGACATTTACCTGATGTGATTTTCAATGTCATCAATTTCGTAAGAGCCTACAAGTAACTGTATTTCTTGAGTGGTCCCATCATATTTTCGGAAGTAGTTATTGCAATTTTCTTCGTCGATACTATCAAATCATTCAATTTGTAGAAAGAAATTTAAAACTATATAATGAAATGGCTCCGTTAAAAGGAAAATATTTGAAGGAAAAAAATACTAAACCCCGGCTATACAACTGATTTTCAACAAGGAGTTTTATTAAAATACTGTCCATCTTGTTCAAATTCATTAAACCGTTAATACCATAATTTTTCCCTTTGTGTTTATGAACTTTGGTTCGCGCCATTCGGCACAGATGGCAGCACCGTGGTTACACATTTCCGTTCCATGCGACTTCCGTTCCATTCACGAAATTACTCCTGCCAAACGTCGTGGGGAAGTCTAGGTTGTACACAGAGTTGATACCCTACCCGAATGCTCCCGAAGGGTTCGCCTTTGGCCAACTTCTGTTTTTTTTTTGTATACTCATAACAACACGGTCATGTTTAAAGATATCAAAAACACTTAATAATAATAATAGTGAGGTAAAGTGTTTAATTTGTTTAATTTTTGTCATAAGTTTTATGTTAGTGCTTTGACACAATTATCATCTTAAGTTGCATAGAAAGGAAGCGTAAATTTCGTAATCAACTTAAGATCATTGTTCATTGTTATATCACAAGTATGATATTTCGACGTATTAAATTAAAACAGCAAGCATCATGTACCATAGGATCAACATTTACAGGATCATGCCCTCAGGATTAAAAGTGATAAACTTGGAAACGTGATGCGGAACTTTTACCCAGCTTTCAGATTTGCGTTTTTGATTAAGTAATATTTATCATCAAGTTAATTTTTTTCCTTCAGGTTTTAAAGTTTAGCATAGGTTCACATAATTAATTTCTGCACGTTTTGTTAAACAAAAATCCCGAAGTTGGTCGAAGGAGAACTATTCGGCCGCGTTCGGGTGGGTCTCAGCCCTGTGTACAACTTAGGCTTCCCAAACGTCGTCATGGGAACTGTCAACAGAAGTGAAGACTTAAAACTTTGTATTTAAATTTGTATTATGTCATCATCTTTACGTCAAATGGATGGTCATACGCCAAAGTGGACTAAGTGCCAAAACCAAACTTTCGAGTAAATGGAAGTTAAAGTTCAGGGTACTAGAGAAAATTCCAAGAAATAGATACAATGTAATTCTAAAGTGGCATACCATTTCTATAGTGTTCCATGTACTATGGCCATCAATAGACCATTGCAGCAAAAGTTTACAGTCACAAAGTATTTAATAATAGTTCCAGTAATGGGAAGACATATGAATGATGTAGTTCACTCTGGCATAGAATCTCTTTAGCAGTTTTTGTAGATACAATAATAAACATAAAAAATATATAATTCTTACAAGTTTAATAAATGAAATAAACAAAGTTTTAATTAACACTGTAAGAGAGACAAAAAAAATTACTGGCTCAATAATGTCATTGTTAGTAGTATTATTTTTAAGAACTCTTATAAGCCAAAAAGTAACACAGTACACTCTTGCTTGCAATGTGGTCATTTCTTACTCTATACAGTCATCTTCACATTCTTCTTCACTATTGCCTTCTACAGTGTCATTTCCACAGCTCTGCAAACCATCATAAAAAGAATGAAATACAAGTGGCACAAACTGAAGAAGACTTCTTACATCTTTGAGCTTCTCTTCACTAAGTTATCTTCCTTGAGGGTACAAGATCGGCATGACCACAAGGCCTAGATTTACAGGCCGGCCTTTGAGTCTTTTGTTTAAATTTATCGAATAAAAACCTACCATATTGTCGTGAGTGTACTTGTATTCCATTATGCCAGGTTTGTCCACTGTGAATCTCATCTCTTTGATGTTGAACCACGTAACTTTATCACCGGTCCTAGTTTTCTTTCTGTTTACTGTTTTCTTGAAGACTAGAAGTGCTTTTGAAGTCATCTTTTTTCATTTTTATAACCTCAAATTTATTTTTCTTCACTCTAGAATTGGAAATTATCTTGCACCATTGCGTTGGCGCATAAATCTCGGGGTGATATTTCAATTTTCTCTCTATATCACCAAAGTCACTGTCATTCGGCAGGTAGGAGTGGCCAGGTTCTGCAAATTTGTGGCAGACTTCTTTCACATTCATTCTAGGAGACTGCACTATATGCATCCACATGGCAGCCATTTTTACGTTCCTGTTTTGTCCCCCACACGAATCTGACCAAGCTATAATATTTTCTTTGTGGTCATGAGTGTTCAAGTATTTCATCACACAGGATCCAATTTCTTGTGCTCCTCGTGATGCAACACTTTCGTCCCAAACATGCATCGCACCAATCTTTGTTGAAAAATCGTGAATACCAAGATTGTAACATGACACCTGTCCTTTGTAATACACAACCCCTGCAGTCAGTTTAGGTAAAAGCATTACTTTTTGCATGTCAAATGAAAACACAGTAGCACCTTCTTCAGTGTGGCTTGATTTCTCATCGTCTCTAATACTTTGTCTTGCAAGTTGAACTTTACGGTGGTGGAGTTCTTGTTTGATTTTTAATGTGTGGCATAGTTCTTGGTTATGTTCGCTCTCAGCAGCCTGTATCTCAATGTTTAGCTTGTCACACGTTTGAGCCGAAAATCAGTAATTTATTGGCTCAATTTTTCTACTTTTATTTATTAAAATATTTTTGCTTTCCCATAAGCTAGAGTACCTCATCAAAATTTATTTTCTCATCTATACCACCCAGGGCTATACATATTAAAACTTTACTAGTGGGTTTTAGAGAGTCTCAACGTCTCAGCAGAGACATGCAGACGCTTACACGCAGCGTAGGCTAGCCAAGTCAATTTTATCTCGCTGGCATGCAGGAACAGACATGATAACTCTCCCTGCCTGACGTGCCTTTCGCCTTGTTTCTCACGCAGGGGTACCTGCCTCGTCAGGCGAGCCTAGCTCGCTTTCCCAGGCTCGAGGCCATAGCGAGAAAAGCGGATGTGCTGGTCTCGGCATAAAACAAGCACTTCCCCGCCACCCCTGGCCCTCTTAGGTTTTCTGCTATGCTTCCAGGAACCATGACCGAGGCAAGACCATGTCCCTTCCCTCGTCAACCCCTCCTCTCCTTTAGGAACAAGCCATGCCTATGCTTTCGCTCCACGCACGAGGCTTGTGCGCGATCTCTCGAGCACAACCGAAACTAAGCATGCTAAAGTCATTTTCTCCCGCCAGGGAGCACCACCTTCCAATCCCCCTTTGCCTTAGACGGCATACAGCAACGCCACCGCTCGGTGCGCTATCTCATGGCGCCTGTCCCAACTTAAGATGGCGCTCATAGAGAGTTTTATATTTTTCTTGTGGCACAAGCCCTGACCAATCTCAAGGCACTTTTCCTCCCATGGCCCGCTTAGCTCCGCCCACTCTGTTTCTCTCTTCCCCCCTCCCCCTTTTCGGTTTTGAGCCCATGCGGGAACTAAGGGACTCTCTCAAGTAGAGAGAGTCGACAATCTACTTTGGTACAGGGAGAATCCTACATCTGCTGCGCTGCTTCTATCGCGACCGCGTCTCTCCTACTGAGAAGTCGGACATCAAAGAATATAGGATGTAAACGCGACAACAAGGGGAAAATCCCCTTACAATTTTAAGTTTATAAATCATATTAGTGTTAGTGTTTTTTCTGGTGAATTAAGTGCGTGCAACTGCGCTAGTGGACGTCTACTATCATGGATAGATAGTATCACCGACCTACCCCACAATTTGGTGAGTAGAGATTTTAGTGCCCTTTTTATTTCCTGTTTTCTTGAGCCCTTATGGGCTGAGAACTTTCCCGCTGGCCATAACCACTTAATAACACTGTGCGAACTTATGTTTTCACAGTGGGGTTTTCCATCCCCAGTGATGGGTAGACAACCACATCTACCCCCACTGAGTTCCTGATTTCGGCCATCTAAATTCCACGCATCGTGCTGTCATCTTTAGTCCGCTATCCGCCCTGTCACGCCGTTCAGATGTCAGCACTTCGCATGCAGCTAAGTCTATGTTTGGAAGACACAATGTAAGAAATCTTAAAGTTTTAAATTCTCTACGAACAATTTGCGAACTATTCAACTACCATTTAAAGAAAAAGGTATAAAATATAGTAATGAAAAGTACTTGTCAATCCAAACAATGGAAAATTGTTTATTTTTGATTTTATTACTCTGAAACCTTGTTTGTGCAACTTGCTTTAAAATAAATGTAATCTGTAAAGTAATTATCAAAGTATCCGCGGACGGCCTGCGCGTAGTAAAATTCAATTCTATTATAATTTAATGTACTAAACTTTGAGTTTACTGAACCTGTGGATTTTGATAAAAATATTTATTGTCACTAGTTTGTAAGTCATTAAAGTGGTGACCAAAAGTATTAACTACCATACCTACTATGATAAATCTGGCTTGTTCAAAATAAAATAAGTTAACCATTAAAATAATCTAGAAGTAACCAGATTTAATTGTATTATTTATATTTTTATATATTACGATCCACCTTAACACCCACCAATCTTTTGGGGTGTTAACACCTAAATTCTTTGTATTTTACATGTGTTCCGCCTCTGCTCACTGTTCATATGTCTTCTTGACGTATGCCATGGCCCGTACGTTTCTAGGCCTTTTTGTTTTTAAGTACCTACTAAGTCTACAGGAACACAGGTTTATTACAAATGGTAGCAGAGCGTGGTTTCTTACAAAATGGTAGTAAAAATTGGTTTGTTGTCTTTTGGTTGTCACTTCATTTTTAATATAGGTATAACTTATAAAACTTGTTTTTTTTATAAGATTTTTTTTGTGAACTGCATGCGAGCGTTTTGTCGTAATTTTGCGCCGCGTATCTTTTCTTTCAAGTGAGGCCATTACCCCTACACTAAATTATAAATTTTCTTCATTGATTCTGGCTATGCATTTTCTTGCAGGGATTCTTGTATTTTTCGTTGCTCGCAGCCATTTTGCCAAGGCTGCCAACACTGCGTACCTAAATTTTTTGCCGTCTAACGCCACATCTTTTGCCGTGCGCGATGCCAGCACGCCATTATCTTTGGGCGTTGGCAGCCCTGGGCCAGCTATCAGCCGCCACCCCTACCAACTCCTGACAATGGCTTGGCGCGCAGTCGCCAGAGCGACGGAAGTGACGCGTCTTATCACCAGACGTAAACAGACCACCCCTTCCCCCCTCCTGTTGGTGGTCGGCGACCTGCGACACCCACGTGATCTACGACGTTAGTCCTTGTTGATAAACTCCTGTCAGCTGCTAGCTGTAGCCAACACACGAGCTCTGTGTCAGGGCAATTTACCATGTTTCCTTCACTAATATTAACCTAATAGTGTGAGAAATAATGAATACATTATCAAATTTTGATTGTTGAAAATTTTGTAATTTTAAATAATTTTAGTAATAATAGTTAAAAAATAAGTAAAACGAAATAACTCCCCAATTTTTTATTTATGTGCAAGGGCATTCAATTTTAACTATATAAGATTAAAATAAAGTGTTTTATATTTTGTATATTAAATTTTATAGATTTTAAGAATACACTAAACATTAATGCATAAAGGTAGAACATAATATCAAAATACAGTGTCTCATAAAATAATATTAAAAAAAACAAATTTAATATTTTACTTATAATTTTTTTTTTAATTTTAACTACACTGAATTTAAGTGTATGCTGAACAGTATTGTTATAAAAGAACATATACTAATAATAATAAAATTAAGAATTCTTTTGAAATTGCGATGAATAAGTAAATAACAATTAATTTCACACCCTATGTTTATAGATTAGTCTATTTTCTCTAAGTACATAATATTCAGAGAGAATGTTTTGTAAATTATATATAAAAATATCACTTAACGTTTAAAGAGGTATCTGAATTTTTTACTGACAACTTAATTGAGACTAAAGGGACTCTACACATTACTTCAATAGATGCAACATAAAATAATAATAATACAGTATTATTCCCACCACCTTTAGTTGTTTTCAATGGTACAAAGATACATGTTATTTAATTATGTTACGATACAATGTTAAAATAAGCACCTATCTATGTGTCTAGCTTTGTTTTGATAATTTTTGTGAGCGCTGTAAGTGGCGTAATCACTCTTGACTTTCATGAAAAGGTTCTTAAATCAATTTATGTATGTGTAGGTCATGTTTTCCACACATTTCCTAGGCTAGCACAATCTTGGTGACTCACAAAATATTTTATGAATTTTCATTCACATCGAAAATTCTATCTGCTACTAAGCAACAAATTTAATTATCTCATATGGATGATCAAACATTAATTTTTTTAATAATATTTTTTTTATTAACTTTGTTCATGTCACTAGTGTTGACACAGCTTTGATCGTCATTTTCTTTCTCTCTCGTATGTGTTTAAGGTAGCTCAGCGAAGCCTCTCTGACCGCAAAAGTTTATTTTAACCTAATTTTCAATTTATTATTTGACTATATTTTATTTTGATAACATACGAAAACGTTCAATGTGTAAAATTATTATGTAAATTTTAATTGCGGTATTGCCAAGTCAATAATTTACAAAGTAAACAAGTAACATTTTTTTTAGGAATTGAATGTTTCCTGTTCATGCATTTAGCAGTGAATTTTAAGTTTAAATTCTGGCAATTTATATTAATTTCTCATTTTTAAATTTAAATTAAAATAAATATTTTTAAAAAAAATGTTGATCTACAGCTATGTACACAAAATCTGAGCACTATAGCTGGTACATCTAGGTACATAAAAACAAAGTTTATAATTTTCTTTCGCACTCGCCCCAAAGTTCGTAATTTGTTTTTCATAATTAACATGACCTTGTTTATATAGTTTAGAGCCTTGCGACTTCCAGATGGCAAATTGGTTTTTATTTTTGTGTGTTCTAAAGTAGAACTTAGGTCACGCTAGCCACAGTGCAGCACTAAATTGGTCACTGAGCCAAAACGCGCCAGGATCCGGGTCCTCTTAGTGAAATATCTCATGACCACTCGAGTGTTCTTTGGGTTCCAGTCCCACCACTCACGTTTGGACGACCTCTGTTCAAATCCCTTTTCAGGCAGTGTAAAACCTAAATGCCTGCCATGGAAGCTCCGATTGCTCCATTAAGTAAATTCAATGCTTTAGATTTATTATGTGGTTTATTTTAGGTTTATAAATTTTATATAACTATTTAAATTTGAGTGCTAAGGGTAATTGATTTTCGTTTATTTTTTTACAGAAACATTTAAGTAATTAATAAAAAAACTAACTATTTTCTAAATATCAGAAACGTTTTAGCGGAAACACCTACACCTTTTTACAGAAATATTTTTTTTTCTAAATTTATCATTCTAGAAATTGTAGTTGTTCTTTTGGGTTTCAAACCCAATCTAGCTTTCGGGAATTTCCCGCTTAGGCATCACTGTTCCAGCCCGTTGGACTGATCACCCTTCAGAGCATGGACAATAGGATCCTATGCTAAGCTAATAAGTGTCATTCTGGGACCCAGGTTTCGCTTCGCTTTTCAGCAAGCGTCAAATTTATTCCGTCCTATCCATAGCCTGATTGAGCGGGCCAAGTCCCAATGCCTTCGGCTTCTTGTGGAAATACGTTTTGTACAGGGGTTACATTCCTTTTAGTTTGTAAGTTACAGAGCTATCATGCTCATATACGGGTTACCATACCCATTTACAGGGGTTACAATCCCCATTCGTCACTGAGTGCTCAAGAACGCATTTCCCTTGTTTTGGCCTCAGTGTTTTTCGGCCTTCCTCATAGTGCCCATTTTGAGAATGTACACCATGTCCAACATCTGAGATCAACTTTCTTAGAGTTCCTCATTCATCATAGAGTTTTTTTTTTTTTTTAATCTATAATACAGATATCTCAATTTTAACCTTTAATATTACATTAAAGTTTATGCAAATTTAATCAGGGTATTTACCTCATGAGTCTGTCCTATTATCTACCCTGGGCTCCGCCATCAAGCGGGGGAGTATGATCCGAAAATCAGTAATTTATTGGTTAATTTTTCAACTTTTATTTATTAAAATATTTTTGCTTTCCCATAAGCTAGAGTACCTCATCAAACTTTATTTTCTCATCTATACCACCCAGGGCTATACATATTAAAACTTTACTAGTGGGTTTTAGAGAGTCTCAACGTCTCAGCAGAGACATGTAGACGCTTACACGCAGCGTAGGCTAGCCAAGTCAAATTTATCTCGCCGGCATGCAGGAACAGACATGATAACTCTCCCTGCCTGACGTGCCTTCCGCCTTGTTTCTCACGCAGGGGTACCTGCCGCGTCAGGCGAGCCTAGCTCGCTTTCCCAGGCTCGAGGCCCTGGTGAGAAAAGCGGATGTGCTGGTCTCGGCATAAGACAAGCACTGCCCCGCCACCCCTGGCCCTCTTAGGTTTTCTGCTATGCTTCCAGGAACCATGACCGAGCCAAGACCATGCCCCTTCACTCGTCAACCCCTCCTCTCCTTTAGGAACAAGCCACGCCTATGCTTTCGCTCCACGCACGAGGCTTGTGCGCGATCTCTCGAGCACAACCGAAACTAAGCATGCTAAAGTCAGTTTCTCCCGCCAGGGAGCACCACCTTCCAATCCCCCTTTGCCTTAGACGGCATACAGCAACGCCACCGCTTGGTGCGCTATCTCATGGCGCCTGACCAACTTAAGATGGCGCTCATAGAGAGTTTTATATTTTTCTTGTGGCACAAGCCCTGACCAATCCCAAGGCACTTTTCCTCCAATGGCCCGCTTAGCTCCGCCCACTCTGTTTCTCTCTTCCCCCCTCCCCCTTTTCGGTTTTGAGCCCATGCAGGAACTAAGGGACTCTCTCAAGTAGAGAGAGTCGACAATCTACTGTGGTACAGGGTGACATCGTACCGACCATGGCCTTTAAGCCCGTGCTCCGCACCGCCAGTACCGTATCCCGTTTTCGGAGCGCGCCCCTTGCCCAGCCGGATTGAGTCAGGCGAGCGCCTCGGGCGTGACCCCAATATACAACAAACCTCATTAACAGTCACCGCGGCCACTGGCCTTAATTAAAATGCCCGTGACTATGATCAAGTCAGAATAGGAGAAATCCCTCTAAAACAATTCACAGTGGGACAATATGTTAGTAAATTTACAGTCGCCAACTTGATGTCACAATTTAAATAATTAAATACATTAAAACCATTGTTAAGCCTTAAGCACCCAATTACCAGGTGCTACATTTTAATTGGGCACCTGGAACATGTTTTAACTGGTAATAGAGTAAATTCAATTAATATAAGTTTTTTGATACCCACTCACAAAGAAGAGAAAGTTTCTCTTCCTTGCGAGGCGGCCATGTCCGGCAGTCTCCAACCACTCCGCGCTGGGAACAAACGTGTGTCCGTGGGCAGCATCCAAGTTTTCTTTCATTGATTATTTTTACTCTGTACTAAATCTTTAAATTTAAAACCTCTTATTAATTCATCGCTGCCCACGTTGACTTGGCGCTTATTTTACGGAACCGGGCCTATCCCGACCGTCTTTATCGTGATACCGCGCTGCGGATCGTATCAATCATGTAAGTGTTTCCCTGAACTTAGGAGCCCGCTCATCGACCCCCCCCCCCTGCACCCGTTAACTTTCGGCGCTGGCCGTCTCCAGCGAGCATCGACCCACCTCCCGCGAGACTGCCGCGGTAACCATTGTCACGTAGTGTTGTGTTAGTGTTGGTGAGAATTTTTGTAGTGGGAATGAACCGCGGAGCGGACTTTTAGAGTGTACCGTGTACCCACATGGACCCCCGGTAAAACTCACAAATTAAATGTATTCTCGCCAACTCGTATATCATTTTCCGTAATTCCCCGTCCTCCACACGGCCGAGCGGCCTTCACAGTCAAGCGTAGAACCATTCAGGTTATATTCAAGCCGTGTACCTGGCGGGGCACGCCGGGGCAGAGTACCCACGACCCCACACCAACGGCCTAGCAGCCCGCTAGCCTGGCGCCCCTCCGGACAACAAGAGCATCGCGACGCCCGTAGCGCCCGTCAGGTACTCCCGGACCTTTCACAGAGGTCGGGTGACGGCAAATGGCGCCCTTGCGTTGGGCATAACTACAGCCGAACATCACAAAAACCCAGCAAGATCAGACAAAGGGGACAGAAGATGGCCATTTTGGACGCGCGCAGTGGAATTTGGCGCACAAAGGAGCAGCGACAAAGGGACCACCCGGAAGAGCGCGTCACCGCCCGCGCCGACCCTCGCCAACTTTCACTTTCACCCCCACCCCTCCCCTTTGGGCCTTCAGCGAACTTCCTCGCCCGCGGCCCCCCCCCCCCATCTACCTTCACGTCCTCGCGCTCTCCGCTTTGTGCGGCTGTCCGGGCGCCTCTCGGCCAGCGGCCCGAATCAGCACGCGCGCCAACCCCCCTCACCCCTATTCATTCGCCGGGAGTCTGTTTGTAAACAGAGCCACGTGCGCGCACGAAGCAACTGTCAACACCGACGCGCCGCGCGACGCAATGGCAGACAGACTCAAGATGAACACCTGTCGAGTCTGCTACTGGCCACAGGGCAGGGACCTGGTAACGGGGAAAGCGAACCCTCTACAGACATGTAAATGCGCACCTGATTACAACTTGCCGGCAATAAAGGTCGAAGCGCTCATTGAACCGTGGCACGACAGCACGGAGACGGAATTACAGCCGCGAACACCACCGGTGGACCACACACCCCTACCGAGCCGTACCACCCCGGCCATCACCGCCCCCCCAACCACCCACGCCAGCGACTGGAGCTCGCACCCTGGCCACGCGACGTACGCCTTGGACATCACCGAGGCCAAGTGCGTGTGGCCCGGCCTGGAAGACCTGGCACGAACCCTGCCGCCCCGCAGAGCGACTCTGCCAGAGTTCGCCGGAGCCCCGCACGAGGAACCAGGGGAATTCCTGACGCAGTGCGAGGCGCGCCTGACCGGGTGCCGGACGCACCAATCGGAGTGGGCAGAGCGGGTCAGCGAGCAGCTGCGAGGAGCATGTGGGGCCGGTTTGCCATGCCATGGGGCGAGTTTACAGACACGTTCCGACACCGGTTCGACACAGGATCGCCCCTCGTCGAGTGTTCCGGCTCATTCTATGGGGCTCGGCAGAAGGACAGCGAGGCAGTGGAGGCGTTCATCGCCACTAAACTCCAATTGTTTCGCCGCATCTCGCCCGGCACCCTCCTGTCCGGGGCACTGCCCATCATCACGGGCTTAGTGAGGGACGAGCTGCAGCCCTTTCTGCATCGCTGCCACACCGGCGGTGTAGCGGAGTACGTGCAGAAAGCACGCGAGACGGAACGCAACTTCCAGAGAGCCTGCAAGTGCGGCCCGACCACGAGCACCCGAGGGGGTGACAGCCCACCAGAAGCCCGGCGGAACACCGCACTATGGGACTCACCCTCACACCAACACCGAGGACTACGAGCCATCGAGGCGCCGCCAACTTGGCGAGTGGAGCGACCGCGGGACGCCGGAGCACGGGAGCAAGTCCCCCTGTGTCCCTTGGGATGCCCGCATGGCGAACGTCACTGGCACAGCGAGTGCCCGCGGGGATTCCGGGCAGCGCGACCCGCCACACCGCCGTGCCAGGAGACGCACTTGGTACCACCTCCGCCACAGCGCACCAGCCCGGCCCAGTCGGGAAACGACCCACAGGGGGACCGGGATTAGAGCCCCCTCCCCCCGCACAGACCATCAACCACGCGCCTGGCGGGGTACGCGCCCTCCCGACCTTGGGACAGCTGGGACGCCCGCGGGACAACCTGTTCCGCATCCCCGTGGAGGTCAACGGCCGGCCAATTGCCGCGTTCGTCGACACGGGAGCGAGCGACGTGTTCGTACGCCCCGCGTTCGTGCCCGCAGGCGCGTTGCGTCCGGGCAGTGGCGAGCTGCACCTGGCTACCACCACACACACCGGGCAGATGCTGGGGCATGCTGAGATCGTGGTGAGTACGCAGGAATTAAACAGTAGTGTGTCCGCAGTAGTCGTGCAAGACTTGTGTGAGGAGGTGGTGCTAGGACTCCCCTGGTTGGTCCAGCAAGATGTGGTCTTGGAGATAGGACCCCCCCCCCCCCTCCTCAACCTGGGAAGAACCGAGAGGTACGTGGTGTACGCACTAGGACAGACGCCCCCCCCCCAACAGGACGCGTTGCTGACCCTGGCAGACATGCGCCACGACGTCCCCCCCTCCTACCAGGCTGAGGTAAACAAGGTCCTCGCCGCCCGACCCGAAGTGTTTGCCGTGGACGGCACCTTGAGGCGGACCACTGTCACCGAACACTGCATCCCCACCCTGACTGATGTGTCAGTGTTCGACCCGCCTCGCGGCTACCGGTTTCGCGAGCAGCGAATCATCTGGGAGCAAGTGGACTGGATGCTGCACGACGGAGTCATCGAGCCGTCCCACAGCCGGTACAATGCGTGCATTGTGCTGGCCAACAAGAAAGACGGGACAAGCCGATTCTGTGTGGACTTCCGGCCGTTAAATGCCGTGACCGTCAGCGCCCCGCCCCCCCAGATTAGCGTCGAGGCCGCCGTAGCCGGCTTGGGAAGGACCCAGGTCTTCAGCACCTTGGACCTGAAGTCCGGGTACTGGCAAGTGCCCATACGACGCGGGGACCGGGAGAAGACGGCGTTCACGGTGCCAGACGGACGGAGGTTCCAGTTCAGAGCCATGCCGTTCGGCCTAAAATACGCCCCGTCCACCTACCAGTGCATGATGACCCGTGTGCTGGAGGGCTACATCGGACAGTTCGCCCTAGCGTACCTGGACGACGTCATAGTGTACTCAGACACCTGGGAGGACCACTGCCGCCATCTGGCCTTGGTGATGGAGCGGTTGGCCACAAACCACCTGACAGCCAACCCAGCCAAATGCCATCTCGGAGCCGCCGAGGTCGACTTCCTGGGCCACGTGGTCAACGCGGAGGGGAACCGCCCACAACTAGGTCACCTCCAGCAGATCGCGATGGCAGAAGTCCCACGCACCCGGAAGCAACTGCAGCGCTTCATCGGGCTGCTGAACTGGCTCCGGAACTATATTCCGAATTTTTCACAAGTCATTACGCCTCTGACGGACCTGTTGTCGCCCCAAGTCCACTACCACTGGGGCTCGCCCGCCCAGACGGCATTCGAGGCCGTCAAGAGCGCGTTCACCCGGTGCCACACACTGGCCCGCATCGACCCCGAGTGCCCACTCGTCCTCCAGACGGAAGCAAGCGCCCTGGGAACCGGAGCCGTGCTGTACCAGGTGAACGACCACGGAGAACTGCAGGTGGTGGACTACGCCTGCGCGAAGTTCGGCGCGGCGGAGAGGCAGTACCACAGCAACGAACAGGAGTGCTTGGCGGTGGTGTGGGCCGTAAAGAAATACCGTCCACACCTAGGGGGCAGGCATTTCACCCTCCGCACCAACAACCGCTGCATCACCTGGCTCCACACCATGCAGGGGAGGAAGGGGAAGCTGATCCACTGGGCGCTGCTCCTACAGTCGTTCGACTTTACGGTCGAGTACGTGCCAGGCACAGAAAATCAGCTCCCCGACCTGCTCTCGCGCGAGCCAGACGGCAGACGGGAGGTGCTGGACGAGGAGGAGTGGGATGAAATCCTGCCTCCATCCCACACCAGCACGACTACCGACGGACACCCTACCTGCACCCGCCTCACGCTCGGCGTAGAAGGGACCGAAGACCCTCCCAGTACCGAGGCCGACCTGGAGCAGCGCGTCCTCACGGCCCAGCGCCGCTCGCCGGATGCCGACCGGCGCCGCGAGACAGCGCGCGGAGGAGACCGCCCCGCCTGGCAGCTCCGGGACGACCGGGTCATGAACAGACCGCCGGGGGAAGAGGACGAATGGAAGACCTACGTCCCACCCGAAGCGCGCGAGGCAACACTGCGATTCTACCAGGATCATGACCTCGCCGGACACCCAGGCTCGGACCAGACCCGGAGAGCCGTATGCCGGTACTACCACTGGCCGGGAGTGAACCGGGATGTACGGGTCTACGTCCGGGAGTGCGAGATCTGCCAGTGCCGCAAGGCCTGCAGAGGCGACGGCATGCAGCAACAGCAGCCTCACCTGCCGTCAACACCGTTCCAGACGCTCGTGCTGGACGTGATGGGGCCGTACCCCCGCTCGCCACGGGGTAAGTGCTTCCTAGTGGTCGTGACCGACATGTTCACCCGCTGGACAGAAGCCTACCCCTGCGGCAACGCACAGGCGGCCACCATCATCGAAGTCCTGATGCACGAGTTCCTCACTCGGTTCGGCTATCCGGAGTCCGTCTTGACGGACAACGGCAGCCAGTTCCTGGGGGCCCGGTGGAGAGGGTGGTGCCAAGAGGCACACATCATCCACCACACCACACCCTCATACCACCCCAGGGCCAATCCGACCGAGCGCAGGAATCAGGATCTGAAAACACAACTGCAACTGCGCCTAGGGGAGGACCACACCCAGTGGGACCGCCACGTCGCCGACGCACTGTTCTGCATCCGGCGGCGCGTGTACGCGGCCACTGGGATGACCCCCGCCGAGATGATCCAGGGGCGTAACCTGCCGCTGCCCGGCGAGCTGGCAACACACGGCGTACCGCACCCAGGAGAGCAACCGGAGGAGCGCGACGAGCGACGAACCCAGGAGCACGACGCGGCAAGCGCAAGACAAGCCCGCTACAGTCAGGGAATCACGCCCCAGACAGCGCGACCCCCGGCACAACTGCGGGCCGGCGATCGGGTGTACGCCCGAGCGTACCCCCTGTCGGCAGCGCCGTGCAATTACTGCGCCGGACTCGCTCCCCGCTGGGAGGGGCCCTACACCGTGACGCGGCGCCTGGGGGCGACGTCCTACATGGTGGACTTGGGCGGCCACCGTGTGCAGAAGATCCACCGGGACCACCTGCGAGTGGCGGCGACCCCCGGGGAACCACTCCCGGCCGAACCCGAACATGGGGACATGGCAGACGGACCAGACAACCCCCTTGATGCACTCCCTCCTGGAGGACTGGAGCAACAGCGAGAGGAAGCCGAGGACACCGCTCCAGACGAGCCCGAGTACCTCACTGACGCGGAACTGGACGCGGATGCACCCCACGACCCCGGCGAGGCACCCTGTCCCGCAGAAACTGCGCCACGAGGGGAGGCCCCCGAAAGCGAGCCGCCCCCGCGGCATGAGGAACCTACGGAGACTCACCCCACGCCGCGCCGGCGGAGAAGGGGCCGGCCCCGCCACGCCAGGTGCCGGGTGACAGAAGTCGCGGGGGACGACTCCGAAGACCCCGCCAGAGTGACCCCTGACCCCGAACCCATCATATCCGACCCAGACGAGGACGAAGAGGAGTCGCCCCCGAGCCCGACCAGAGGTGGTTGGGGGCACGTGGCCTCCCTTGCCGACGCAACTTTCCGCGTCACAGTCAAACAACCGCGCGAGGAGGGGTCTGGACGTCCCCATCGTACACGACGCAGACCAGCGAGGCTGCAGGAGTTCGTCCTGAACACCACCCCGGGGCGGAGCTCACCCAGCCCGGCGCTGATACCCGAGCAGGAAAACCAGCCCTACGGACGGCAATGCCCGACGAGCCCCGAGGGGAGTAGCCCGCGAGAGCGCCCCCGACGGGAGCGCCGACCCCCCGCCCACCTGGCCGAGTACGTCCTGGGCGGTCTCGTCACGCCGCCCCACCCATCACGCGCTGCGGCACCGCCTCCCGGCCCAGCTGCCCGCGCAGCGACCGAGGCGGCATCCGCCTGCGCCAGCACCTCACGCGCCGCGGTGCCGCCTCCCGGCCCAGCTGCCCACGCAGCGACCGAGGCGGCGTCCGCCTGCGCCAGCACCTCACGCGCTGCGGTGCCGCCTCCCGGCCCAGCTGCCCACGCAGCGACCGAGGCGGCGTCCGCCTGTGCCAGCACCTCACGTACCGCGGCGTCGCCTCCCGGCCCAGCTGCCCACACAGCGACCGAGGCGGTGTCCGCCTGCGCCGACACTCCATTCGCCGCGACGCTGCCTCCCGGCCCAGCTGCCCACGCAGTGACCGAGGCGGCGTCCGCCTGCGCCAGCACCTCACGCGCCGCGGTGCCGCCTCCCGGCCCAGCTGCCCACGCAGCGACCGAGGCGGCGTCCGCCTGTGCCAGCACCTCACGTACCGCGGCGCCGCCTCCCGGCCCAGCTGCCCACGCAGCGACCGAGGCGGCGTCCGCCTGCGCCGACACTCCATGCACCGCGGCGCCGCCTCCCGGCCCAGCTGCCCACGCAGCGACCGAGGCGGCGTCCGCCTGTGCCAGCACCTCACGCGCCGTGGTGCCGCCTCCCGGCCCAGCTGCCCACGCAGCGACCGAGGCGGCGTCCGCCTGCGCCAGCACCTCACGCGCCGCAGCGCCGCCTCCCGGCCCAGCTGCCCACGCAGCGACCGAGGCGGCGTCCGCCTGCGCCAGCACCTCACGCGCCGCAGCGCCGCCTCCCGGCCCAGCTGCCCACGCAGCGACCGAGGCGGCGTCCGCCTGCGCCGACACTCCATGCACCGCGGCGCCGCCTCCCGGCCCAGCTGCCCACGCAGCGACCGAGGCGGCGTCCGCCTGTGCCAGCACCTCACGTACCGCGGCGCCGCCTCCCGGCCCAGCTGCCCACGCAGCGACCGAGGCGGCGTCCGCCTGCGCCAGCACCTCACGCGCCGCGGCGCCGCCTCCCGGCCCAGCTGCCCACGCAGCGACCGAGGCGGCGTCCGCCTGCGCCGACACTCCATGCACCGCGGCGCCGCCTCCAGGCCCAGCTGCCCACGTAGCGACCGAGGCGGCGTACGCCTGCGCCAGCACCTCACGCGCCGCCGGCGCTAAGGTGCCACGCGCTATGGGATCGCGTGTCGAAGGGTGCCGGCTGAGCTAGGGGGTCGTCGTACCGCGGGAGCGGGAACACGGGGCGGAGACGGGCTTCCACTGGGTGGGGGGGGGGTGCATTAGAGGTCGTACCGACCATGGCCTTTAAGCCCGTGCTCCGCACCGCCAGTACCGTATCCCGTTTTCGGAGCGCGCCCTTTGCCCAGCCGGATTGAGTCAGGCGAGCGCCTCGGATTGACCCCAATATACAACAAACCTCATTAACAGTCACCGCGGCCACTGGCCTTAATTAAAATGCCCATGACTATGATCAAGTCAGAATAGGAGAAATCCCTCTAAAACAATTCACAGTGGGACAATATGTTAGTAAATTTACAGTCGCCAACTTGATGTCACAATTTAAATAATTAAATACATTAAAACCATTGTTAAGCCTTAAGCACCCAATTACCAGGTGCTACATTTTATTTGGGCACCTGGAACATGTTTTAACTGGTAATAGAGTAAATTCAATTAATATAAGTTTTTTGACGCCGACTCACAAAGAAGAGAAAGTTTCTCTTCCTTGCAAGGCGGCCATGTCCGGCAGTCTCCAACCACTCTGCGCCGGGAACAGACGTGTGTCCGTGGGCAGCATCCAAGTTTTCTTTCATTGATTATTTTTACTCTGTACTAAATCTTTAAATTTAAAACCTCTTATTAATTCATCGCTGCCCATGTCGACTCGGCGCGTATTTTACGGAACCGGGCCTATCCCGACCATCTTCATCGTGATACCGCTCTGCGGATCGTATCAATCACGTAAGTATTTCGCCGAACTCAGGAGCCCGCTCATCGACCCCCCCCCCCCTTGTACCCGTTAACTTTCGGCGCTGGCCGTCTCCAGCGAGCATCGACCCACGTCCCGCGAGACTGCCGCGGTAACCATTGTCACGTAGTGTTGTGTTAGTGTTGGTGAGAATTTTTGTAGCGGGAATGAACCGCGGAGAGGACTTGTAGAGTGTACCGTGTACCCACATAGACCCCTGGTGAAACTCACAAATTAAATGTATTCTCGCCAACTCGTATATCATTTTCCGTCATTCCCCGTCCTCCACACGGCCGAGCGGCCTTCACAGTCAAGCGTAGAACTATTCAGGTTATATTCAAGCCGTCTACCTGGCGGGGCACGCGGGGGCAGAGTACCCACGACCCCACACCAACGGCCTAGCAGCCCGCTAGCCTGGCGCCCCTCCGGACAACAAGAGCATCGCGAGGCCCGTAGCGCCCGTCAGGTACCCCCCGGACCTTTCACAGAGGTCGGGTGACGGCAAGGGAGCATCCTACATCTGCCGCGCAGCTACTATCGCGACCGCGTCTCTCCTACTGAGAAGTCAGACATCAAAGAATATAGGATGTAGTCGCGACGACCAGGGGAAAATCCCCTTACAATTTTAAATTTATATATCATATTAGTGTTAGTGTTTTTCTGGTGAATTAAGTGCGTGCAACCGCGCTAGTGGACGTCTACTATCATGGATAGATAGTATCACCGACCTACCCCACAATTTGGTGAGTAGAGATTTTAGTGCCCTTTTTATTTCCTGTTTTCTTGAGCCCTTATGGGCTGAGAACTTTCCCGCTGGCCATAACCACTTAATAACACTGTGCGAACTTTTGTTTTCACAGTGGGGTTTTCCATCCCCAGTGATGGGTAGACAACCACATCTACCCCCACTGAGTTCCTGATTTCGGCCATCTAAATTCCACGCATCGTGCTGTCAACTTTAGTCCGCTATCCGCCCCGTCACGCCGTTCGGATGTCAGCACTTCGCGTGCAGCTAAGTCTATGTTTGGAAGACACAATGTAAGAAATCTTAAAGTTTTAAATTCTCTACGAACAATTTGCGAACTATTCAACTACCATTTAAAGAAAAAGGTATAAAATATAGTAATGAAAAGTACTTGTCAATCCAAACAATGGAATATTGTTTATTTTTGATTTTATTACTCTGAAACCTTGTTTGTGCAACTTGCTTTAAAATAAATGTAATCTGTAAAGTAATTATCAAAGTATCCGCGGCCGGCCTGCGCGTAGTAAAATTCAATTCTATTATAATTTAATGTACTAAACTTTGAGTTTACTGAACCTGTGGATTTTGATAAAAATATTTATTGTCACTAGTTTGTAAGTCATTAAAGTGGTGACCAAAAGTATTAACTACCATACCTACTATGATAAATCTGGCTTGTTCAAAATAAAATAAGTTAACCATTAAAATAATCTAGAAGTAACCAGATTTAATTGTATTATTTATATTTTTATATATTACGATCCACCTTAACACCCACCAATCTTTTGGGGTGTTAACACCTAAATTCTTTGTATTTTACATGTGTTCCGCCTCTGCTCACTGTTCATATGTCTTCTTGACGTATGCCATGGCCCGTACGTTTCTAGGCCTTTTTGTTTTTAAGTACCTACTAAGTCTACAGGAACACAGGTTTATTACACGGTTGACATGTATCTTTCCTTGGTGGTTTGAAACTCAAACAGAAGTCACGTCTAAAAACCTTCTCGTACATTGACTGGCTTGGTATATTTTCTAAGAGGGATTTATCTTTCATGTCTTCAACGAAAAGTCGATACATCAAACCGAGATTCAGATTTGTTCCCAAATATTTTTTCTTTGTCTGAGATCTTGCATAATGGCTATGTGTAGTCGGGAAACTTTTTACGTGGGCATGAATCAACTCTATTGTAGCTGAAGAACTTTTGTTGTGAGGGACATTCTTTCCTCTTAGATCACTGGTTGTTGAAGACTTTACCTTAAGTAATGCCCTACGAATTCGAGCACTGTCAATCTGCAATGTTCCAGTAAACATAATTTTGCACACATTTATGTCACCTTTTGATGTAGGTATATAATAAGTCCTTCTAACTTGCTTCTTGTTTTTGTTCTTTGTACTTGAACGTCTTCTTTCAACACTCCGACACTTGACAGCACCAGCAATAAGCACAGTTTGCGTATCCCAAGACTCTGCGCTATAAAATAGTTCATGAAACTTCTGCTTATCGTCCAGACTCACCTTACTTCCACAGTTATATTTAAATTTGCACGAGGAGTCTTTAAATTCCTTGGCTTGAACCACAGCACCTTTACTATTCACATACTCTTTGCCTTTGAGTCTTGAACTTTTCCTTATATTCTTCTTCCATTTTCGTGGTTTCCCTTTTCTTCTCTTTTTGGGGGATTCCTTTACATGTGTAGTTTCTGCATCTGAATTGAAAAAAAAAAAAACTATAAATATTTTGTGGAAGACTGTTTTTATTTATTACCTAAGCATATTCTCATGACACATAAAACAATTTCAAAATAATTTTATCGTCGTGGTTTATTTATTTAAGTTATGCTAAGTGTGTTTATAATGCTTTTATACAACACCATCAGAAAAGTTCTAGATACACACTTTTGCCAGAGTGAACTATCTCCTTCTTAGTTAAAGAAAAAGAAGAAAAGGATTACTTCACTATATTTTGGATATTTTATAATAAAATGTATGTTTAAATGCTGGCAACACTGCAAAATCTGAAGTGCTGCTTGATGTGGTGAGCTTGGAAACTTCTATTTTAAAATGGTTCACTTTGGCATAAGAAAGTTCTATACATAAACCCTATTTACATAACCTAGATTACCATTGTGTTTATAGTTATAAATATTTATAATAATCACCTGTGGATGATGTTTCTGACTCAAAACTCGGTACATAGTTGTCAGATGATCCATTGCTGATATCACTCACTTCGCTATCACTACTACTGCAACACAATGTATCAGTATTACATCTTGAACTTTTTGAACTGTGTCCTTTAGACGCCATCTTGATGTGGTCTATAGTTCACTTTGGCGGACTAAATACAGGTATACCAACCATATGCCACAACAAAACTACAACATTACGAACTCCCCTATTGAAGTGGATCATAGTTCTCTGTGGCATAAGAAAGATCATGAAATTCTGAACATGCACATATATTAATCCACATTTTTAAAATTTTGGTTAATGGTTCACTCTGGCATAAGGCCATCCAAATGTACGTAAGTAAATGATTTTGGTATTATATCAGTACGATGTCAGCATGATATCATTTATCCTTATATCAGTTTTTAGTCACAACAGATGTCAGTGGTATGTAAAAAATATGTAAAAATGCATTACCTAGCTACGACTTACCAGTGATGTCAGACATAGGTAATGTATTCACGTGGTCAAATTAACTTCACTTACTGCTACTACAGCATGTCGGTGACGCGAACTCACAAGATTTTACCCATCCAAAAAAAGAGTCCAACACGCACATGATACAGCCGATTATATACAATTTATTAGTGTTAATATGCGTATTCATGTACACAGGCCGCTGCGATTCGCCAGTCTGGCGCAACACGTCACTAGCATGTCGGTGACGCGAACCCATAAGTTTTGCCCCTACCAAAAACCACCCAACGCGGCTAAAGAAGTTTTCACTTCAAAAAAACATATTTTACTTTTACTTAAATGCCTGAATGAAAGATCCACACCCCACACCCCACATGGTACTCACAGTGTTCGACGCACTACACTTCATGCTAGCACATGCACAGCGTAGAGGTCTAGGTGAGGGATGCATGACAGGTGGCTTGTGGGATCCACTGACCAAAACGGGTTAAAAGAGGATAGGAAAGGCCGTATCGTGCATTAATGACAAGAATATAAAAACATTTAATGCATCTGAAAGACTTTACATATTCGATGAGGTTGGTTTTGTCGCCTATATACTTTCATTATGGAGATCTGAATGAAAGAAAAAGTCAATACAGAGTAAAATTTTAAAATATTTATACAAATAGGAAATTTAATTCGTTTTGAAATTATTAAAATCACATAAGAAAAGTCTCAATAATAACCAAACCTTATAAACTAAATATATTAAAAATTTAAGCTATTTTTAACCTATTTAAATATGCAATTGAAAGGAAATCTAAAAAATATATTTCGTTTGATGAGTATAGGTAGAGGCTTTTATTATGTGATTTTAATAATCTTACTGCTTTTTTTATATATGTTTATTTTTGGTTTCAAGTTCTTATTTGAAAAAAATAAGTTTGCATTTTTGAAAAAAAATATACACGGTATTGACTTCTTCGTTAAAATTAGTTATCTATAATGAAAATATCTAGCCGACAAAACCGACCCCGTCTAATTCTGTCAAGTCTATTATTTTATTATTTTTTGCGGTGAAGCCGTATTCGGTGCATCAGCGAGTGAAGTGTAATGTGCATCGTTTTCAAGAAGATTTAATTCTTGGCAAGCTTCACGATAAGTTGCGCATACTTCACCATTTACTTTTCTCTGTTCTTGGAAAAATGTTGGTCCACATACGTTGATTCACAGTAATCGCGAGTAAAAGCATCCTGCATTGTTTGGATGAACAGTGAACAGACGGCCTATTGTGTCGATCGAATAGGTACAAATGGAGATGTCCTTCAACTGCTTTGCCTTGTTTACGACGTTGAAACTGTTTCGCTGATGCATTCCATGCGTAGTATTTTGAAGCTTCAAAGTAAAGTAGCGTCTTTGCAAACATGTCATCCCTGCCCAATGATAAAATGCAGTTAATGTTGTTGGCTGTGGTTAAAATGCTCCCGCATGTGCATTTTCTGTTGTAAAGTACACGCATTGTTAATTTTCGAGATGCACTGACAAATGAACAACTGTTGGATGTAGTTCATGGATTGGAAATGATAAAATGAACCATACTACTTCATTGCTACTAATGTACTGCCCCAGTTGATATTGGTCTATTTCATAAAAAGATGCAGCGGCATTTCCTATTACAAAAACTTCCACATCGCTTCCTTTGTTGAAATATTTACCAATATATTTGATCGATTTCACCGAATTACAATACTCGACATTTTTCGATATTAACGGTGAATACAGTAGTTACAACCCAACGATTATCAATTTAATATTAATATTTCGTACTTTTAAAGTTATGGATTTACCACCCTCTTCAGTTGATCGTCGACGATACAGTGGATATTCATCATTGCTTGTGATGAAACTCTTAAAAGTATCTTAGGTATAGTTTCATGCATTTCCCATCAGACATCCACGGTGAACTGTTGCTGAGTAAAACCACATGGGCCACGAATCGTGTTTTTGGTTACCATTTGAAAAAGTCTTGATCAATGTCGCCATCTGGTATTTCTGCTGAAATGACTTGATAAATTTGTTTTGGTAAGATTTTTTCGATCAACCAAATCAATATGTGTGCACGAGGCTTTTTTTTTCTTTTTCCATTCAATAGAATACATCCAACAGCATGTCTATCCAAAAACACGACACTTGAAAATGGCATCCACAAAAGATTTCAAATTTTGTTTGAACACACGTGCACAAATATCATGATGATTGTCCAGGAAATAAAAGTTAGTTATTTCGGCCCTTATGAATGTAATAAACTAATCTGGCCGGTCATATACTCGAACATGTCATTGCATCTGTTCATATTCGTGCATGTGCCATGGACTTTCTGTAAATGTATCCAGTAATATGATCATTGTACTTAATTCATTTGTATTCTGCCATCATTAACAACTGCATCACGTAAATTTATATTCTCTTCAGAATGTAGTTTTTTTAAATATAATCTAATGTACAGGAGTCGTTCGTTTTCGATTTTTTCAGACATATTCGACAATGTACTGATTTAATAATTGTTGACATTTCAAGATATGTTTTTCACTGTTTTCCCGAATCATAAAACGATATGAGTAGTGATTCATAGCACTGACTTTTTTATATGTTTCCTCAAATGTTTGCAGATTTCTCAATTTGATGTTAAAATGATATCCATGTCTCATTGCCAAAATAAAGTCGGATATTTCAATCCGTCGTATGAGCGACGAGTTGAGACTCGTACAACATCAGTAGTGTGTAAATGGCGGTCCGGGGACAGGCTTCAGGCTGTGGAGCTTGACCGATTGCTCTGACGTCACGCGGCCATCTTGGACTCAAAAATACCTCAAAATTCTTCAAAAATGACTCTTAATGACTCAAAAATTCCCGTTTTGAGGAAAAATTTCTTTCTTCCTCAAAAATTCAAAAATTATGATTTCGAAAAACCTCAAAAGTCTTTTGCCACAGAAAGAACACAAAATTCTAAAAGAGGCTTAAGCATCCATGTTTACAGCCTCCTATAAGCCTCTGATGTCATCTAGGATTGTGACGTCACCGTTGCAATTTCCGTTACGGCCGCCATCCAGAAAATCTTTATTTATTATTCGATTTTAATGAAAAAATTTAAAATTTATAAAAAAATTCAATTAATAAAATTTTAATCAAAATATTTTAAAAACATACTTTTTCGAAATGGAGCTCGGAGTCCTCGGTTCGAACCCAGTGAGGGCAAAAAAATAAAATAAAATGGCATCCAATCCTTCGCTCATGGTGACTGCAGGCAGACTGACTCCCCCCACCACTTTTGTCAAAATATATATTTTGTCACCTAGTATGACGTCATGTCCGCCATATTGAAAATCCGTAATTTTTATGTTAATAATTCGGGAAAATATTTAAAAATTAATAAAAAATATTAATTAAAATTTAATAAGAAATCCTTAAAACCTTTGTTGCACTTTTCGTTACGTCTGCCATCTTGGAAAATCGTGATTATTTAGCTAGAAATTCGGGAAAAAATCCAAAATTCATCAAAAAATTTACTTATTAGAATACTGATTGATTATATCGATTACCGTCCTTGGTTAAAAACCGGTAACAGCAAAAAATAAAAAAATAAAAACAGATGCTTCCCCCACAGAAGCCACCTACAAAATGACCTACCACCACCAATAAGGTAAATAACATCAGCTGGTATGATTTCAAGTCCGCCATCTTGTCTTCGTATGCTGGAGACCACCATCTTGTTTTCGTCTGCTAGAGTGTGCTAGCGGCATTTTAGTAAAATTTTCTGTTCGCCATACCTTTGACCTCGACTGTAGGCATTCAACCTTGACCTTGAAATTAGATCTTGGCCTTGAAATTTGACCCTGTCCTTGAAATTTGATATTGAACTTGAAATTTGACTTTGACCTTGACGACCATCATGGATCCGACATTTTGTGTTCAGTACATGTTACTAGGAGCTACCACCTGCTAGAGGACATTGCCACCATCTTGTTTTCGTCTGCTGGAGGACACCATTTTGTGTGTGTACTCGTCTTACCATCATTACCATCATGCTAGTTTTATTCTAACCCGCTAGAGTGCAATAATCATTTCTTATTACTGAGGTGCCCGCCATATTGAAATTAGGGCGCCATCTTCGAATCGTGTAATTATTTAGCTAGAAATGCGGGAATAATTCCAGAATTCACAGAAAAAATCACTCATTAATTTACATATTGAATCAATGGATTCCTGTCCTCGGTTCAATACTTGAACAGTGACAAGTGTAACTAAATATTAAATAAATTTAATATTCTGTTTTCCATTACCTTTCATGGAGTTTATAAATCATTCTCTCTTCAAAAATAAAATTCAAGACAATGTACGACAATGTTCGACGAATTAAATACGTTGTCATTAGCCTAACATAAAAGTCTAGTTTTTAGATACTTAGAATAACCTCTAATCAGTTCATGTACAAAGCCACACATACATATAGACCAAACGTCTTCGGACCGCGAGACCGGGTCATAAACAATGTCAGATGTATAGACCAGTTATTTCCGAACCTCACTACCTTCTTCATAGACAGCTAATTATATTCAATAAAACCAACGTATCATGTTTTAACGCTTACAAGAGCACTAAGGATCCCATCAAAAAGGCAGCACATTTTGGAAGCACCATAAACAAAGAGGAAGCACCATCAACCAAAAGATAGCACATTTGGAAGCACAATAAAAAGGCAGCGCATTTTGGAAGCAAAATAAAAAAAGGCAGCACATTTTGGAAGCACCATAAAAAAGGTAGCACATTTTGGAAGGGCAATTAAAAAGGCAGCACATTTTGGACTCACCGTCAGTCAAAAGGAAACAAATTCTACAAAACGAAAGCTCATTTAACGAAAAGGAGGTAGATTCACACATACATTCAACTCGGTAGGATGCTATCGTCAGTGTCAAGTTAGGATATAAGGTCTCCATCAGTCTATGAATCCATCAGTTTTTAGTTCCATAAGTCATAGGCTCCGATAGTGTTTGGCTCCATCAGTCATTGTCTCCAAACTGCATTTTGCTTCAACAGCTCCAATGATATTTGGCTAGAATGCTACGAGTCTAAGAGATTATGAGGCTACAAGGCTACGAGTCTAAAAGGATCTAGCTGGTTACGAGTTATACATGGCTGCAAGTCTGCATAGCTAAAAGGCCACGTGGCTATGAAACTACATGTCTATGAAGCTATAAGGACGCAAGTCTACTCGGCTCCAAATTACTGCAAGGCTACATGGCTACAAAACCACTCGGCTACAAAGCTTCAATTCTACGAGTCTACAAGACTCCTCCAACTGCCTACGAGTGTATAAAGCTACAATTTCTCCAGCAGCATTATGTTATAAGATTACAAGACTATTTGTTAACGTAGCTACAATACTACGAGGCTACTTGGCTTCGTAACTTCAAGTCTACGACACTCCAATACATCATGACTACACGACAACGAGCCATGAGGTTACGAGATTACGTGACTACGAGTCTTCCAGTTTACGAGACTACGAGGCTACAGAACTACGAAGCTTCTAGAACACAAGTTTACGAGACTGCGAGGATACAGAACTACAAGTCTAGATGAGTACTTGACTACGAAGCTACAAGTCTACAAGGCTTCAATTGCTGCATCTGTCTTCGGCTGAATTTTCTCTTTGGCTCCAACAGCTCCAAATGCTCCAACATCTCCAAATGTTTCAAATGCTCCAAATGCTCAAAAGCTCCAACAGCTCCAAATGCTCCAACTCCTCCAAATGCTCCAAATGCTGCAACAGCTCCAAATGCTCCAAATTCTCCAAAGGTTCATAGCTCCAACAGCTCTAACAGATCCAAATTGATCCAAAGTTCCAATATGTGCTGCCTTTTTGATTGTTCTTCCAAAATGTGCTGCCTTTTTGATTGTGCTTCCAAAATGTGCTGCCTTTAGATGATGGTGCTTCCAAAATGTGCTGTCTTTTTGTTGATGGTGCTTCCAAAATGTGCTGCCTTTTTGATTGTTATTCCAAAATGTGCTGCCTTTTTTATTGTGCTTCCAAAATGTGCTTCCTTTTTTTATTTTGTTTCCAAAATACGCTGCCTTTTTATTGTGCTTCCAAATGTGCTATCTTTTGATTTATGGTGCTTCCTTTTGGTTTATGGTGCTTCCAAAATGTGCTGCCTTTTTGATGGGATACTTGGTGCTCTTGTAAGCGTTAAAACATGATACGTTGATTTAATTGAATATAATTAGCTGTCTATGAAGAAGGTAGTGAGGTTCGGAAATAACTGGTCTATACATCTGACATTGTTTATGACCCGGTCTCGCGGTCCGAAGACGTTTGGTCTATATGTATGTGTGGCTTTGTACATGAACTGATTAGAGGTTATTCTAAGTATCTTAAAACTAGACTTTTATGTTAGGCTAATGGCAACGTATTTAATTCGTCGAACATTGTCGTACATTGTCTTGAATTTTATTTTTGAAGAGAGAATGATTTATAAACTCCATGAAAGGTAATGGAAAACAAAATATTAAATTTATTTAATATTTAGTTACACTTGTCACTGTTCAAGTATCGAACTGAGGACAGGAATCCATCGATTCAATATGTAAATTAAAGTGATTTTTTCTGTGAATTCTGGAATTATTCCCGCATTTATAGCTAAATCATTACACGATTTGAAGATGGCGCCCAAATTTCAAGATGGCGGGCACCTCAGTAATAAGAAATGATTATTGCACTCTAGTGGGATAGAATAAAACTAGCATGATGGTAATGATGGTAAGACGAGTACACACACAAAATGGTGTCCTCCAGCAGACGAAAACAAGATGGTGGTAATGTCCTCTAGCAGGTGGTAGCTCCTAGTAACATGTACTAAACACAAAATGTCGGATCCATGATGGTCGTCAAGGTCAACGTCGAATTTCAAGGTCAGGGTCAAAGTTCTAGGTCTAGGTCAAAGTTCAAGGTCAAGGTTCGATTCCCGGTCAGGGAGGAGACGTCCCTTTCACCTTCATCTGGCGGATGGCAACGACGAACCAGCGCGGGATCATCCTGCCTTGGCTAGCATAGGGACGTCACGACACCCAGTGTAATGTAAACTTTTGAGTCTCACGTCGTGTACGACAAAATTTGTAATGAAACGAATCAATGTTTTAGGCGTAATCGTTTCAGTAATAACAGTGGGTAAAACTATAGTGTATTCTCCAAAAAATAGTATTGAAATAAATTTACACCAACTAATTCTTGGAATTAGCACGCATAGGTTATTAACGTTCAAAAAGGGCGCCATGAAATAAGAATGATCTAAAATAAATCAAAACTTAATTTAATGATTAAAATTTTCTTTGATCATTTAACGTTCGTTTCTTTCGTTCGTCTCTTTTTCTTTTTCTATTTTTTTTATTTAGTCACCCCGATGACCGAACTTCAGATGTCACATCAATCATAAGATAATACAATTTTATGCTTAGATTTAAACGTTTTTTTTAATATTAAAAACAAATAGTTTTGTATCGCTTCCTTAAAATTACAGATTAAAAACATGCATTCAACTAGTCAAAACAAACAAAACTAAACCTTGAAAATAAAATAAAACATATATCACACAATATTTCACAATTCACAGAGAAAAAACATTAGTATGTAAACTTTACCAATTGTTTTGGAATTGCTGGAAATGAATATTTAACATCAGAAATAATTAAAAACATGAATATAGAGCATGTATTTGGGTGGTATAGAGTTTAAATTAAACGTTCGAACGTGCTTTTTTTAAATGTAAAACTCGTTATTTCTGGGGTATCAGTTGTATATTACTAAAAAATTATTTTACTAAAAATTCTAGAAACATGGGAGGGTCTGGTTTTTATGATAATCTCTTTTTTTATATGTATGATTAATATCATTTAAAAATGACACAATACTGTTAATAAATTGTATAAAACACGATCACATGCACGGAATTCATATTCATGAAATACTTTTGAAGTGCTCAAACCATTTATAAAAAGAGCCACTTTTATTTCACGGATTCAGTGGGTGGGAAAGTAGACTAAAATCGCATAAGCATCTGCTTCACATTGATGACTGAACGTAATGCTCTTGACACGCTCATCAAAACCTTTAGCCAGTTATAAACAAGGAGAAAAATTTGTTATTCAATCACGTGTAACCCAAAAGATATGACCTTGTTATCAACTAAAGAACACTTAAAAATGATGTTTAGGCAAAAATATATGTCAAAAATTGGGGGAAAAATATTTAATATTAATCGTATTAATTATACACCATTTCAGAGTTAAGCTGTGGCATACATTTATAAATATAAATTAATAATACGTGTCACATTTTCCTTAAGACCTTGGGTAGGTTGCGACATTTTGGACACTCGAATAGAAGCAGCTAACATGTAAAAAATGATCTGACCTTAAACATATTTTTTTTACGTTTCCTGTTTCTGCCAAGATCTGTCCTCCAAAATACACAATTCCTAAACAGCGGTAAAAGGTTATAAGGAGGCTAAAAAGGACAAGAGTAAATTTCTTTATATGCAATTCTTTAATGCAGGTAGAGTTGGTATAATCAAATGTGAACCACATTATATCCAACCCTTGTGTTGGTCGACTCCGATAAATATTTTATATTGGTACTCATACATATAAAAAATATATAAATATACTAGCTGCCCGACCCGGCTTCGCACGGTCGTATTAATGGGGGGAAAATGAGACCAAATCTCTTATTTACAGTTATAATAAATGAAATAAAATGAAAATTAATTAATTTTGACAAAAACTTAATACAATGCTTTGTAATGTACCGAAGAAAAAACGAATAGCACCGATGGTTTCCCGACTCTCGAGCACGCAACGTTGTCATGGAGACGAAGTACCCACTGTTTCCCGGCCTTAAACACCAATCAACATTGATAATCAGTTTATTATCAATTATAAATTATTAAGATCATTAATCGAAATAAAAACTATCATATCTCTCAAGTTGGAAAAAATTACACATAAATGCCTATTTTCATCGAAATGGTTGACTTGGTGAAGAGTTCACTGGAAACAAACATCAGGACACTGGATTTATATATATTAAGATAAAGATAAAAATATAAACATATATAACTTCGTTAGTATCCTACCTATAATTACACATTTCTTATAATATTCCGCAATAATTTATATATTAAAAATACATAATTACAATAAAATTATCACAGTTCTATTCCGATCAGAAACTTATTTTTGACTTGACAACGTCTAATAAATCGATGAACACCGGCTGCACGCACGAAAAAGTGTCCCGTTACGCTCTTTGTACGCTTACGCCGCATCTATCTCTCTTCCACTCGACTGTTTATAAAGTGAAGTGAAAAGTTAATGTGGTTTTCATTGCTTATTACAACAACAATTTCGGCAATAAAGGTTAATTATTCTTGCATTTTAAAAATCTGATTACTAGCATAATTTCAAGTATTTATTCTTTTGGTATTAAAATAAAAATTATTCAATTTTATTCATAAAGTATGCAATCATTTCATCAATGTTTTGTTATGACGTTGTCACGTTAAACTATCGTCGGTAAACCGACTTTTCAGACAACCAATTTTTGTTTTGTTTTTGGCCAGCAATTTTCTTTTCACACATGCTGTGTTGCGGGGTGTGCGAGCCTCGTGCGGCCTCGCCTGGTGTAAGTGGTGCCGCAGTACGTCAGTGACGTCACTCGGCTGCCGGGGGTATCGGCCCGCGCACGCGCCGGCTCGCGAGCTGCACACCCGAGTCTTCTGCCACGTCGAGCGGCCCAGCGGTCGCTACAGCTGGTGGTCTCTACAGCTAGCACACGGGTGGTATCTAGAGCCACGGAATTTTCGCGCATTCATTTAGTCGCAAGCTAGAATGCAAACCTTCACACTCTCGCACTGTGTTCATGATTGGACCGCAGTTATCTGGACACGCCCCTCTACGACCGTGAGCCAACGATGTCCAGCTAGGAGAGAAGTAAGCGAATCAGGTAGTGCCAAATAACAAGGATAAAAATGTTCTCGCTAAGAAATCAACCAATGGGAAAGTAAACATGGGTCGAGCACACCTATAACTTTGAATTCTATCCTGAGGCCAGAGGAATCCGCGAAATTTCCGGGACTCTAGTGATATCTAGAGACCTGGATTCGGATTCATTTGGTGATAGGCTAGAATTCAAACACATATATATCTTAGATAATTTTGCTATTGGCTTACTGTTCATCTGGACGAATCTCAACCAGTTATAAACCCTCAACCAAAGAAGGATCGAATCACAGACAAACCAGCTGAGACGACTTACAAGTCGGCAGACAATGAACTTGCGTTATTTTCCCGAGTGTACAGGGGTATGTGCAGACTATCCTGAAGGCCATCGAAACCGCGAATTTTGCAGGTCTCTAGTGATATCCTGTTTACCACGGACTCCGACGGCTGCGATTATGAAGACAAGTACTGGAAAGTCTGAGGGGCAGAATCGGCCCGTGTCCACCGTTGTGTTTTGACGTCTAAAACTATACGCGCGCTTAATGAACTGGGACGGTGTTCGCTGGTCACCCCCCCCCCCTGGAAACAGTGACGTTAATGAATCGTGTACAGGGAATAATACCTCATGAGTACAATGAACAGTGACATATTAGGTTAAGTAATAGAGACTCGATAGTACGAGGGTTATTTTTTTTTCAACCTCCGATCGGCTGTAATAAAAAAAACGGGAATGAATTGGGAAATTATTTTAATGTCAAAATAAACGTACATCTTTACTCTATTTTTCCACATAATCACCGTGCAGATTGAGGCATTTTTCGTACCGATGCACCAGCTTTCCAATATCCTCTGCATAAAATGATGCCTCCTGCCTATTCAGCCACGTTTTAACAGTGCTCTGCAGTTCATCATTGGTGTTGAAGCGTCGTCCTCCAAGCCATTTTTTCAACGTGGGGAAAAGGTGATAGTCACTTGGTGCCAAATCCGGACTGTAAGGAGGGTGATCAAACACTTCCCATCGAAATCTTGCAAGGAGTTGTTGTGTTACGGCGGCACTATGCGGTCGGGCGTTGTCATGAAGCAAGACAACACCAGATGTCAGCATTCCTCTCCGCGTGTTGCGTATCGACTGTCTTAGCAGTCGTAGTGTCGCGCAGTATGCAGCAGCATTGATTGTTGTTTCTGGCTCCATGAAATCAACCAGTAGCACACCTTGGTGATCCCAGAACACTGTAGCCATCTGTTTCTTGGTGCTGAATGTCCGTTTGAACTTTTTCGGCTTGTTTGGAGAATAGGTGTGCATCCACTGTTGTGATTGAAGTTTTGTTTTTTCATTATCGAAATGAATCCATGTTTCATCACCTGTCACAATTTGAGTCAAAAAGTGTTCACCATCGTCTGCGTAACGCAGCAAAAACGACAAGGCTGATGCCATTCGCCGCTCCTTGTTGATGTCAGTCAACATCTTGGGTACCCATCGGGCACAGATTTTCCTGTATCCGAGATTGTCTGTAACAATGGCGTATAGGGCTGACCTTGAAATGAGCGGAAATTGTTCAGACAGTTCTGAAATCGTGAATCGATGTCTCTCACGAACAACTGCATCAACTCTCTGAACTGTTTCATCTGTTGCTACCGACTTCCTTCCTTGGCCACCTTCATCATGAACATCAATACGGCGCTCGCGGAATTTCCGACACCACTCTCGCACAACGCCATCGCTCATAAAGTTTTCACCGTACACAACACTCATTCGGCGATGGATTTCTGCTGCAGTGTGCCCTTCTGCCTGTAAGAAACGGATGACTCCACGCAGCTCGCATTTCGCCGTACAATTTATCGTTGCAGCCATGTTGACATTCCCATAACCAAGCTTCAACTGAGGTGTGAGTTGGCCGCTCCACATGGTTGGTGGAAGGGGGTAAACACTACGAGACGTGTCAATTCGTGTACGAGCGATTAGGGTATCGATTAATGGGCATGCCATGGAGAAATGAAACTGTAATCACACTGCAGGGCACTGTTAAAACGTGGCTGAATAGGCAGGAGGCATCATTTAATGCAGAGGGTATTGGAAAGCTGGTGCATCGGTACGACAAATGCCTCAATATGGAATGTGGAAAAATAGAGTAAAGATGTACGTTTCTTTTGACATTAAAATAATTTCCCAATTCATTCCCGTTTTTTTATTTCAGCCGATCGGAGGTTGAAAAAAAAATAACCCTCGTATCTTGTAGGAGTCAGTAAATAATATGTTAAGTGTTTGTGCCTGCTCCCGTTTCCGCAATAAATGTAGCGTTTTGGAAAGTGACTTAGTATCACCTGCCTCTCTGTCACCTCCTTTTTTCCTAAATTCAATGTTGCCGGCTAGCTCAGGCTAACCCCCCACAACAATGTGACGTGATGCGTGAGGGATTATTACTTACATGTCTCATTAAGTCCGTTGAATATCAACCACTAAATTTCGAAATTCAGATTAATACTTGTCCATGAAAATCTTGTCCGTCGGGCAAAAAGCATTCCACCAGTCGCCGTTAGATGGTCCGCTACTCGCTTGACTGCGGGGATTTCGCATCCGACAACACTACAAATGCCATGGACGTCACTTGCTTGTAAAACCGTAGGTTATAGATTCAAAGAGGCAAAACAAAAAAAAGCCCTAGCTCATTTGCCAAAAACTAGTACGTAGATTTGCCAACGTGCGTGTTATGGTAAAAAACATATCGCCAGGAATAAGTTTGAAACTCATTTCCGAAAGGACATTTCTGTGATCATGCCCAGCACACAGGTACCACCGCTTTCTTCGTCAGACGCGCGGAAATATATCGCCCGAATTCATACTCGTGACAGCTGATTGGACAGAGAACGCAGGCGTTCGAGTTCCCCCCCCCCCCCCCCTTTCAAACACCTACCCATAATAACCCAACAGCCGCGCCTCAAGCGGCCGCAAGCCAAAGATTCTTCGCTAACGTCTTTTTGACGTGAATGCGTCTTTAAAATTGCTTCCATAGTGGGAGGCAATTCGAAAAAACGAATGATAACAAAATCGGGGGATACAGTTTTGTGTTGCAGCTACATATCTATCATCTCCGTCCAAAAATTTAATTACACCACTGGATAGCTAAAGGATCACAGAATTCGTTACGCTAATTGAGAACTGTGACGCATCGCACGCGGTGGAGGGGGGAAGCGCCGCCATTTTGAGGTCATTTTGGCTGCGTTTCGAGATTTCCATTTAGTATAACTGTTGACTCGGAGAAACTACGACGTTCGTTTGAGTTTTAATCGTCAGGTCTAGTCAAAATATATCGATTGCGTATATAAAAAATTAGTGTATAATAGTTACAGTGAATATATATGCTTTTTAAATAAAAAATAGCTTATTTTATATAGAAAATATTACCTGTTACGTACACGTATTCACGGACAACTCACGGCCGTGTCAATGACACAGCCACACCCCATTTTTTGTTTTGTTTTTAAACACTCGATGGTTTCCATACGATTATTAAAATCAAGTGTCACAGCAAATTATAAAGACACCAGATTAATTTAACTAACATTAAATAACATAATAAAATAATGCACCCGCCGCTAGAATTCGTTGGCGAAGCAGCTACGTCGACTATCGAATCATTTGATAAGCAGGCCGAATTTTTAAACTATATAACGAAACGGCTACGATAAAAGCGAAAAAGGATTTGAAAAAAAAAAGTAATAAATCCTGGCTTTGGATCTGATTTTCGACAAGGAATTTCAATAAAATACTGCGCATCTATTTAAAATTCACTTTGATAAAGTTCGCGTGCTTTCACGGCCATTTGTCTGAAGTAGCTTGGCTTCTGGGTTTGTAGCCGCGTCCTTGGCGAATAGTTCACCGACGTTTCGGTTCGACGTTGCAGTCGCCATCATCAGGGAGGAGTTACCTGGTAACATTCTCAGGGTACCTGAGTAGTATACAAATGGGGCTCCGGAAACAGGATGAAGGTAGTGGAGCCGAGAGCCAAGCCACATCTCTGACGTCACGTCCATCTTTGACGTCACAGCGGCCATCTTGGACGAGCGTAACGGGACACAGCGTTACGGGACATAACGTAACGGGACAAGTAGATCATGGCGGCCACATTGGATCCGCCATCTTTAAATCGAGCGCCCCACTCATTATGATGAAATTTTCGTCTCTGTCGCCATATTGATTTTTTTCTGTTCCACTGGAGGCCGCCATCTTGGATACCGTCGGCTTTGTTTCAGCTGTTTGTTCCTAGATAGCGCCAAAATCGCTCTTGGCTTTTTTATGTTCCACTGGAGGCCGCCATCTTGGATACCGTCGACTTTGTTTCTGTTATTTTTTCCTAGATAGTGCCAGCGGCGCTCATGTTTTTTTCTGTTCCGCTGCAGGCCGCCATCTTGGATACCGTCGAGTTTGTTTCTGTCGTTTGTTCCTAGAGAGCGCCAGCGTCACTCTGTCTCATCTCGTAAGGCCGATGTTCCATTACCTACCAGAGCTATTATGGTCCTTATCGACATATTAAATTTATTTTTTTATGAAAAATATATTGGAAACGCTGCGATTCGAACCATCGCAGCTCTGATCTCTAGGTTGGAAAACATACGCCTTTAACCGCTCGGCCATCGAGACATTTACCAGACTGAGAATTAAATAATGTATATAAAAATATAACATGCATATTTGGACTTGTAATTTTTTGTAAGTTAAAGTAATAATAGCACCACCTGTTCGAGACAGAACCACCATCTTGTATTAAGATGTAACTGTTGCAATTATCGTTATGGTCGCCATCTTGAAAATCCGTAATTTTAATGCTAGAGATTCGGGAAAAAATTTAAATATCATTAAAAAAATTAATCAACCGAATTAAATAATAAAAAAATCCTTAAAACCACAGTTGCACATTTCGTGACGGCTCCCATCTTGAAATCACCCGCTGGAGGTCACCATCTTGTTTTCGTCTGCTAGAGTGTGCTGATACCATGTTAGTATACTTATCTGGTCACCACACCTTTGACCTTGACCTTGAAATCCAACCTTGACCTTAAACTATGACCTTAAAATTGAACTTTGACCTTGACCTTGAAATTTGTCCTTGACCTTGAAATTTGTTCTTGACCTTGAAATTTGACCTTGACCTTGAATTTTGACTTTGTCCTTGAAATTTGACTTTGTCCTTGTCGACCATCATGGATCCGACATTTTATGTTCAGTACATGCTACCAGGAGCTACCACCTGCTGGAGTACGCCATCTTGTGTGTGTACTTGTATTATAGAGTACATTTTCATCTGGATACTTTATTCTAACCCGCTACATTGCAGTAATCATTTATTACGGAGGTACCCCCCGCCATCTTAAAATTCGGCCGCCATCTTGAAATCATGTAATAATGTAGCTAGAAAAGCGGGAAAAGTTCCAAAATTCATTAAATAAATCACTCATTAATTTACATATTGATTCGATCCGCTCCTGTCCTCGGTTCGATACCCGATCGTTGCATTATGTTTAATTTTATGTAAAAAAATAAGTTCAATAAACCATGTTCAACATTCTTAAAGAGACTTTAAATCCTCTACTACCATCATCCTATCAGACATCAAGACCACCATATTGGAAATTCGTAATTTTAATGCTAGAGATTCGGGAAAAAGTTCAAAATTCATTAAATAAATTTGTAATCTATATACCGATTGATTAGATCGATTAAGATCCTTGGTTCGATCCCTGGCCGATACAAAACAACTTTAATTTTAAAAAAGTACCAGAAAAGTGTAAGGTTCGAGAAATAAAACACCACAAAGTCTTTTACAAACATAATATTTATTACACAATTTCTATCCTACTACAGAATCACTTGCGAAAACCAGCAATCTTATAAACATTTAGCCCTGCATAGACGTGCAACGACTACTTCTTAGCTCCAAAAGTCATTGGCTCCAACAGTCATTGCCTCCATCAGTCATTGGCTCCAACGGCCTCAAAATGGCTCCAACAGCTCCAACAGCTCCAAATGCTCCAACTGCCTTTTCTTTTAACAGCTCCAATGATATTGGGCTACAATGCTAGGAGTCTAAGAGACTACGAGGCTACAAGGCTACGAGTCTAAAAGGATCTAGCTGGTTCCGAGTTATACATGGCTGCGAGACTGCATGACTAAAAGACCGCATGGCTACGAAAATACATGTCTATGAAGCTACAAGGATACAAGTCTACTCGGCTCCAACACGCAATGTACGCAATGTACGCGCAATACATGCAATTTACACGCAATAAATGCAATGATTACACAGTACACACAGGAAACGGAACGTACACACAGTACACACAGAAAACGGAACGTACACACAGTACACACAGGAAACGGAACGTACACACAGTACACACAGGAAACGGAACATACACACAGTACACGCCGGAAACGAAACGTACACAAAGTACACACAGGAAACGGAACGTACACACAGTACACACAGGAAACGGAACGTACACACAGTACACACAGGAAACGGAACGTATACACACAGTACACACAGGAAACGGAACGTATACACACAGTACACACAGGAAACGGAACGAACACACAGTACACACAGGAAACGGAACGTACACACAGTACACACAGGAAAATGAATGTACACACAGTACACACAGGAAACGGAACGTACACACAGTACACACACACAGGAAACGGAACGTACACACAGTACACTCAGGAAACGGAACGTACACACAGTACACACAGGAAACTGAATGTACACATAGTACACTCAGGAAACGGAACGTACACACAGTACACACAGGAAACTGAACGTACACACAGTACACATAGGAAACGGAACGTACACACACAGAAAACGGAACGTACACACAGTACACACAGAAAACGGAACGTACACACAGAAAACGGAACGTACACACAGTACACACAAGAAACGGGACGAACACGTAATATTCACGCAATTGACGCACAGTACACGCAAAGTACACGCATTGTACGCAATGTACGCAATATATATATATGCAATGTACACACAATGACTACGATTCGTTCGCGCAGGACAAGCATTTAATGAAAACGAAGCACGTTTGGACGGAAATTCTATAAAACGAAAGCTCATTTAACGAAAAGGAGGCGCATTCTCTCGTTCTTTCAACATGGTAGGATGCGATCGTCAATGATAAGTTACGATATAATCTCTCCAACAGTCTATGAATCCAACAGTCTTGTCATTAAGTTTTCTCCGTGTGCTCCTGATTATTCTTGTTAATAATTTGATGGTTTCCTCCAAGTGCTTCTGGTTATTCCTGGCTAGACATCTAATGATTTTCTCTGAGTGCTGCTGATTATTTGTGTGAAATCGATCTCTGCATGATGAATATTTACTTCATGAGTCATGCCATTTTATTCAGAGTTACATTTAATTAGTGAATTTCTGCTAATAAATTGACACTTGCAATAATTTTACCAGGTGGAATTAAAGAAATAAACAACCATTACTCAGTCAAATAATATGCCATGAGACATCAGCGAAGCATTAACATGTAAGACGAACTTCCTTCTCCTTGGTGTCTAGCGAAGCCCTCCTTCTTTTGCGATTGTTAGTGAGCATCCCGCATCCCACATAAAATAACTAATTAATATTTACCTGCAAGCAACACGTGGTTACATCTGTTGATGACAGCCAGAACTACTTGCATCAATTTGCTTTGCATTAGATAACCTAACTCTCACCACTGAATGGTGCTATTGTAATCAGTTAGAGTCTTGTAGTCTCGTAGCCATGTAGCCTCGTGTCCTGGAAGCTTCGTAGTCCTGTAGCCTCGCAGTCTCGTAACCTTGTGTTCTGGAAGCTTCGTAAACATGATGCATTGAAACCTCGTAGACCTGTAGCTACGTAACAAAGTATCCATGGAATCATATAACATAATGCTGTTGGAGCAGTGGGAGCAAAAGAGAAAATGCCGACGA